>NW_015169195.1:390493-430639 GCF_001447785.1 Gekko japonicus
GGTTTCATCCTGGTTATGGGACAGGCACTGTTTTAGTAGCACTGCTGGATGATTTATGGCTTTAAATTAGATGGTTTTTGATACAGTTGATCATGCCAATCTGTCTAACCATTTAGAGTTAGGGGTTTGGAGAGTCAGGAATCATTCCATTGGTTTCACCTTTTCCATCTGAAAGATGACAGAGCATTTCCATTGGAGAGGGTAACTGGCAGTGTTGAAGCAAACATGTGGTGCCATCCAGCATTCAGTACACCAATGATCCTTAGTAGGTACTTACTCAAATACATACTCATTTTTTCCCCCTGGGTATGTCATTAAAAAAAGTTGTCTGGCATCTCCATACAGGTTACACTTATGTCCAGTAAATACATCTGTTGTATGTGTAACAATTGCTGGGGGGAGACCTTGTATTTGCATACAGTTATGTCAATCTTTCTTTCAAGTAAATTATAGAAATATAGATACACACACACACACACACACACACAAGATGCTACTGCCCTTAAACGTCATGGTCAGTGAATAAGGAAGCATGATCTGAAATGAAATCCATTTGAGACAAAAGTAATGCTGGGTGAGAAATGAGATGTTCTAAATGAATGGGTATTGATATGCCCATATCAGGGTACAATAATCTCTTTGAGATTAGATTCTGAGATAATGGAGCAGTTCGGCATTCTTTCTATGTGGACTTTCTGTCACTTTCTGTCTCATTCAAAAACTTTATCCCTTCTAGATTTGGCCAGTTTCAAGATGCTGATTTATGTTTTTGTAACTTCTAGGTTGGAGTACATATTGAACCCAGAGAGAGAAACCTTTAATGACATACTAGTACATATTGCCCTTGAAGGCAACCCAGAAACCAACAGTGGTTTATCTTTTAATGAGTGTGGTGTGCTAGATAATATGTAAACACTGGTTTTCAAATGGCTGTGTTGGCTTCCTTTTCCTGGTTGCAATTCAAAGTGCTGGTTCTTACTGTTTACGGTGTTGGACCCTCATACTTGAATGAATGCCGCTCCCAGTATAGACTTACTTATCAGTTTAGGCCTCTCTTAATAGCTGATCTTCTCTGTTTGTCTTTCTAGCGGATTCAAACCCTGTGGCAACATTGTGTGCCCTTTTCAGTTTCAGCTCCTATTCTTGGGAAGGTCTTCATTAGCAGGTTCAATGAGCTGTAACTTGGGATATGTTCAGTAAAAGGGTGAACTCCACCCCTCCAGTAAGCATTATAATTATGATTTTAGATACAATAGAGTTCTTGTATGGGGTTTTCTTAGCAGTAGGTAGCTTTTATAAGTCTCTTGAAGCAAATAAATAATTTCGGTTCAAAATATTTAAATAAATAAAACACTACTTAAAATGTAGCTTGATTTTACAGCATGTCGACTTGAGCCGTGTATAAATACTGTTTTGATGCTGGCAATGCTCAGCGCTGTTTATCCTTGCACAGAGAAAGTGAACACAACGTGCAAATGTGCATTGTCATGTACAGCTTTCTGCTTCACTAGGAACTATAGTGCATAAACATGGGTAATATCAGGGCTTTTTTTGTAGAAAAAGCCCAGCAGGAACTCATTAGCATAACAGGCCACACCCAACAGCAGAAGCTCATTAGCATAGTAGGCCACACCCTGACAGCACAGCACATTAGCATATTAGGCCACACCCCCATGCCACCAGAAGTGTTGTCATCCAGCCACACCGATCTTTTACTTCTTATTCTGTTTACCTTGTTTGTTGTCAAAACCCAGGGCTTTTTTTGGAGCAGGAACTCCTTTGCATGTTAGGCCACACACCCCTAATGTAGCCAATCCTAATGAGTTTCTGCTGTTGGGTGTGCCCTATTATGCTAATGAGTTCCTGCTGGGCGTGGCCAACTCAGGAGCCAGCTGGAACTCCGTTCCTGCCCAAAAATAGCCCTGGGTAATATTCTTCAAAAAGGCAGATATACTTTGTGATTAGTACGGTGAAACAGTGGGGGAGCTGTCCATATGAATTGTGTCTGTCTTTGGTTTGTACAGTGTGGGAGTTTGATGCACTAAACTAACCGTAACTATGTAGTGTGCCTGTGCCTTAATAACTCTACCAATGATTCAGGCAAATATTTCAAGGTAGTCATATACTTTATCAGCCAAAGAAGGCCAGTATTGTGCCTTGTGTGCAGGTACCCACAGTAAATGAGAAATGGTTCTTGCCCACAGTCTATAGAGATATGCCAAAGAATGGAGGATCCAGAGAATGGCAAGGACTGGTGCATACTTAAAACAACAGTGTGCACCAGTGGGGCACATTCACAGGGTACAGGCTCTCTTTTATGGTCCTTTGCTTGAAGGCTCTTATTTTGGGACCTGTAAAATTTGAATAGTGTAAGAGTCATTCCTAAAATATTTCCTGTCTCATGGGAGCATCATTGATACATGGCACTAAGCTGTAGGATCATGTTACTGTTTGGAAGACAGTTTTTAAAATAACTCTCTGTACATGTGCTTTAATGGCTGTTGAAACTCTACTATAGCACCTTTGGAAAATCTTTACTTTGGGGGTAGCAGGGGTTAGGAATATTGAGTTAGTCAATGGGGTGCTGACAGTAAGTTGTGTATGTGCTGAATGGGGATAATGAAATGGTCATTCCTTTAATCTCTGTACGTTTAGCTTCAGTTCACTTATTTGTGTGGGCTTGCTATGGCATCCTAAAAAAGGAATAATTTCCGTGTTTCAAAAATTCAACACTAGATCTTACTGCTGTTGTAAATTTGAAATAGCTCAAACCACACTGCTCATTCCCAGGAGATCTATCATATTTTTCACATGCAGTGTATAAACTGAGGCTGCTCTTTTGTCAAGATGATAGATTATGCTATAGAGCCTACTAGAAGACCTATGAAGCGACAGTGGTGGCGGCATAGAAATGTTACTACTCTGCTACTATAGCATCGGCTAGTTCATAACCATCCCAACTGTCTTAGGTAGCTCAGTAACTGCTGACATCAAAATCTGCACTTTTATTGTCTCAGGAAGACACAATTAGCTGTGATACATTTCCCACGGTTTTTGCTGATAAAATATCAAGACTATACTCTGGATGTCTGTTGTAACACAGGTACATTGAAAGAAAGGCCAGGGAAAAAAGGCCCAATATATTGCCTGGTCTATTTATGGATCATTTTAACCCAGTTTTCATGATGGATGTCAACAAGATCCTGAGACTGGTGAAGGCCACTACTTGTATTCTGGATCCCTGCCCATCCTGGCTGATCAAATCATATAAGGACTACATCAACAAACCTTTAGTATCTATTATAAAGCAGTCACTAACTCGGGGCACCTTCTCTCGGCCACTCAAAGAAGCAGTTATCCACCTGCTACTTAAAAAAAAAAATCCTTACAGAAAAATGATGTGGCCAATTATCACCCAGTCTCTTAATCTGCCCTTTCTGGGTAAAGTGAGAGAGCAGTAGCAGATGAACTCCAGGTCTTACAGGATAACCCATCTGCTCTAGAGAGCCAGTTTGGTGTAGTGGTTAAGAGTGCGGACTCTAATCTGGGAGAACCAAGTTTGATTCCCTACTCCTCCATATGTAACTGCTGGTGTGATCTTGTGTCAGCCATAAGTTCTTTCAGAGCTGTTCTCTCAAGGGCAGTTCTTGAGAGAGCTCTCTCAGCCCCACCTATCTCAGCTGTTGTGGGGAGGGGAAGGGAAAAAGATTGTAAGCTGCTCTGAGGCTCCTTCGGGTCAAGAAAGGTGGGGTATAAATCCAGTCTCCTGCTCCTCTTCTTCTGTCTGGCTTCAGGGAGGGCTATGGGATGGAGACAGCTGTGCTAGCTCTAGTTGATGACGTCTGAGTATAGACACTCTTCGTTGCTCTTATCTGCAGTCTTCCATACAGTAGATAATACCATCTCATTGAGGCACTTGAAGGCAGAATAAGGTATCAGGGGATGTGTACTGAACTGGTTCAAGTCATTCCTCATGAACTGAACTCAGAGGGTTGCTATTGGAAACCAGTTGTCATCAGTGTGGGACCAAACATGAGTTCCACAGTGCACAATTCTATCGCCTGTGATAGCTTTGGCGTTGGATGATACCCAGCTCTAAATATCCTTATCAGAATCTCCTGGTGCTGTGGTAGAGGTCCTAAATGCTGCTTGGCTGCTATGGTAAATTGGTTAAGTGCAAACAAATTGAAACTATACCCTGAAAAGACAGAGGTAACGCTGGTTAGGAAGGTGGAGATCTTGAAGGTCATTGTACTTCCCCCTTTTGACAGGGTTCAGCTAACTCTTGCTGACTCGGATAAGAACCTTGGGGTTACAGTGGCCCCAGTGTTATTGCTAGAGAAGCAAGATAATGCAGCTGCAAAAAAAGTCTTTCTCCCAACTCAGCCTAGCTCGAAAGATGGCCCCTTACCTTGATACAAGTGACCTGGCCACCTGAATCCATGCCACAGTGGCATCGAGACTAGAGGACTGTGATGGTCTGTACTTTGGTCTCCCCTGAAAATCAATTCAGAAACCCCAGTTGGTGCAGAACGGCGCAGCTCAGCTATTACGAGGAGCTAGTTGGAGTATGCATATTACTCCTACAGTCACTCCACTGGCTGCCAATCAGTTACTGGTCTTAAGGTATTAACTATCACCTTCATGGCCTTGGACCCTCATATCTGCAAGAGCTCCTCTCCTCCTCGGCACTACCATGACAGCCCGGCTCATCAGAGGACAGTTTTCTGCAGGTGCCAAACTACTAATGGGCAAAATCAGCTTCTGCCCATATGCGTGATTTCGCCATTGCAGCCCCACCTTATGGATGGACCGGACTGGCATGCCTGAGGAGGTCAGCAAGTCTCTCACTTTCCTGGCTTTCCGCAAACGATGCAAAATGAAATTATTCAAGAGGGCTTTTCTCCTCAGGCGATAGAGCTGCACAGTCCCAAATGATTCAGAGTTACTTAGGTAAGTGATCAGGGTGTGTGGTCTGTATCAGTGTGTGTAGCTTGCTGAAACACAGATCCCACTATGTAATTTTTGGATCATGTAATGTGACATGTTAAGAGTTATGCTTGACTTAGAGTCTGTTTCGGATTTCTGGTTGGTTCTACAACCAACAAGCTGCGGTGGCTCAAGTGGTTAAGACGCTGAACTGCAGGCTGTGGAAGGTCGGTAGTTCAGCAGTTCGGGACCCGGCTGCCGCATGACGGAGTGAGCTCCCGTCTCTAGTTCCAGCTCCTGCCAACCTAGCAGTTCGAAAGCAAGAAATTGCAAGTAGATAAATAGGTACCACTCCGGTGGGAAGGTAACAGCGTTCCGTGCGCCTTGGTGTTTAGTCATGCCGGCCACATGACCACGGAAACGTCTTCGGACAGCGCTGGCTCTTCGGCTTTGAAACGGAGATGAGCACCACAATCCTAGAGTCGGATTCGACTGGCTTTCGAGCAAGGGAACCTTTACCTTTACTTTACCTTACAACCCTAATCCTCTTGTACTGTTTATTGAACACCTCATCATGTCAATTGAATTGACTCACTCATTGTAATCCGCCTTGAGTCCAAATGAGAAAGGTGGATTATAAATAACGTAAATAAATAAAGGAAGTTCTGGCGCTTGTGGCAAGATCGCAATCACAAATTCTACAGATGTCCCAAAAAAAATGAAAGGAACACTTTGGACACTAGGGGGAGCACTTGAGTTAGCTCAGTATCTAACACTTTTGGAAACAGCAAGCCGTGGGGGGGAAATCCGTTTGTCATCATGTAATATCTCTATTTTGATTTCAGTGCTGAATAATTCTCTGTAGCCACTTAACTGTGTTTAATAAATTCTGAATCGTGAATCGGTTTTTCTTCAATCTATGAAGCATTTGAGAGATTGTCATTACTGTCAAGAGTGTCTTCTTGATATCCCTAAGAAAGAGATTCACCCTCCTTTAAAAGCTTTCCCCCCTCTTTACCTCTTTGGCTTGTGTTAAGAGATTCAAATGCAAATCAGAGCTACGCATATCTGCCTAAGTAACTGTACAGTATATGTACTTTATAAATTGGCAGTCTAAATGGCACAATACTTTTCTCTCCCCCCCCCTTCTCTCTTTTTTACTGAATAAAAAGGTTAAGGGTGCCATTGAGTCAGACTCACGACCAACTCATGGCAACCCCACGAAGTCCCTCCTCGTGGGGTTTTCAAGGCAAGAGATGAGTAGAGGTGATTCCTCTGCATAGCGGCTCTCATCTGCCTTGGTGGTCTCCCGTCCAAGCACTGTCCCTGCTTACCTTCCAGGCTCTACTAAGATTGGTTTAGTCTGCACCAATAGAGCTGCTGTTTATGGGATGGTTCTCATTAAACAAAGACGTACTGCAGAACAAAACAGGAGGCAAACCTGATTAAACCTGTAACCTAGTGTCTTGGAGTTTTTCAGTATGGAAAGTGTGCTTGTCTTGGCTTTGGGACTTTTTCAAATGCCATGTTTTTCAGAAGATCTGCTGGGGCCTCAGCAAAAAGCCGTCCTGTGTAGTACCCTCAACAGCTGGAATGAATGTTGGTAGCAGGTCTCCTGCTCGGGCCAGGTCCACCCTCTGTTGCTCTGGTGGGAGACTTCTTGCCAGCCACCAGCAGCCCTCTCTGCTCCAAGCTGCATAAGGAGCTGGGCATATTAGATAGAGGCAAGCATAAACATTCCGTCTTTGTGATTTGGGAACACGATTAAAAAAGTGGTTTATTACATGCAGAGATCTATGAGGTCACATATAATTTATCTATGTAGCCATTGCAGCATTTAAAATTAATTGCTGTTGCTCAGCATAGAGGGGCCATTTCCCTAGGTTTGTCGTGGTCCGTTGCTCTTACCAGTCCGTCTCTTTTGTGATTGTGTAAAACCGAAGACTACACTATTCCTTTTAAATACATTTGACCAAGTTAATCAGCTTTACCTCCTGTTTTGTTCTGCTTTCTAGTATTAACAAATGGTATGCACTTTTCTGCTGTTCTGTCACCATCCTGCCTATCTAGGAATACCAAGGCATTTTCCCTTTCTGTTTGTACAACAAAACTAAAGCTTCTCCTTTAATTTTTTTTGTAATGTCGGGGTTTTTAGAACATTTCCCATTGAAATAGCTTTTTTGGGGGGATGTTTAAAATCTTGACTCTACTGAATTCCATTTTGTTTCCTTCTTCCTCTAATTTTATCTAAGTGTGTTTGTTGTGTCCTTAGGAAAAATGTTTGCAATGTCTCCCACTTTATAATCATCAGTACAAAGAGTTCGTGTACTCTATCCTTTTTGTCCAGGTTATTAATAAAGATGTTAAATAAAACTGGATAACACTAATCCCTGTAGCACGCAGCTGGGTATTTCCCCAATGAGTCAATAGATTCTCTTTATCTTTACCCTTTGTTTATGGTCTGTCAGCCAGTTTCCAGTCTGTGTGACATATCTGAGTTAATTTGAGTTGGTATTAAAAGCAGGATTGTAGAAGGACATTTAAAATAAGAGACCTACTCAAAATATTGGCTGCTTTGCTTTGATTTCTTCCTTATAGTCTTTAGATCTCTCCCCCCCCCCCCTCAACTTATTCCAGTTCTTCTATGTGGAGAAGAAGTTAGATTTGTCTCCTTGAATGGGCAGAAACTATTCTTTCTGTCTGTTGAAAATTATAAATGGAACCCGCTGCAACACTAGTGGTGGTGGGAGATGACATCAAGTCACAGCTGGCTTCTGGTGACCCCCTTCGTGTTATCTAGGCAAGAGATGTTCAGAGGTGGTTTGCCATTGCTTGCCTCCACACTGTGACCCTGATATTGCTTGGAGGGTCTTCCATCCAAATACTACCCATGACGGACCCTGCTTAGCTTCTGAGATCTGATGAGATCAGGCTAGCTTGGGATATCTAGGTCAGGGCAATGCTACTGCAAAATTTTAAAAATGGTCTATATTCATAGTAGCTCTTCTAATCACCAGCTGTTGGGGTTTTTTTTTATCATTTTTCTTCCAGCAGACTCCAAAATTGGAAGTAAGCTAGACTAGGTGAAAAGAGTGTGGAGGGAATTGGCCCATGAAAGAAAGGTCTAGGTATTCCTTTCCTGCTTGCTGATTTTTCCCTTGCAAGTACCTTGCTGCTACTGCCTTTACTTTAGCTCAGCAAACAGGGGTTTGAGTATGCTCATTTACATAATGCACAGTTCTGCCTTAGGAAAATAGTACTATTGCTCTACTCCTGACAAGATCTTCTACAGTGTTGTAGTCAGTTCCATTTATTTAAACTAGAGAAAAGTAAATTTAGGTTAATTTGAAATAAAGTCTCCTAATTGTAACTATCATACAGCAACAAAATATGGTAACTGGAGGTTGTTGAATTGTGATCCAAGATATTTCCAAGAAGGGGCTTAAAAGGTTTCTCTGATATTTGGAAGCATCACATCTGTTTCCGCAATAGGCTGTTCTTCAGAAGTGATAAAGACTTAAATTTTTATTGACTTGTGGGTTTCAATCATTCCTTTAGCCATTCCCATCTTTGGCTGCCATATCCCTTCTCACCTGGTCTGTGGCTACTGACTGGGAAAAGCTGCCCTGAGTTCTATTGCTACTCAAGCCCAGAGAAAACAGAATAACTGCAAGAGCAATTAGACAAAGTCTTCCAGTCATGACTTGAGTTGTTTGTGTTTTCAGTGGCATTGTTGTAATGGTGCCTTGACCTGGATGGCCCAGGCTAACCTGATCTTGCCAGATCTCAGAAGCTAAGCAGTGTTGGCCCTGGTTAGTATTTGGATGGGAAGACCATCATGGAAGTCCAGAGTTGCTATGCATCCCTGAACGTCTCTTGCTTTGAAACCCCTATGGGGTCACCATGAGTCAGCTGTGTCTTGATGGCACTTCCCACCACCACTGTAAAGGGTGTCCCTTATTTCAAATCCCAGGCTCCTTCCAAACGGAATCCATGCTAAATTTCATGGCTAATAAATACAGTGTGTTTTGTCATCGTTAGTATTTGTGAAGCAGCAAGGCTTTGATAGCTCTGGAATTTTTCCCAACTGAACTTCAGGAACATGCTGGTCAAAATATTGGGGGGGGGGGGGCAGCAAACCACTTTGATGTGGCCGCTGCTGCATCCATTAGTTGAGTTGCTTATTTTCCCCAACAACAACAAAATGTGTTTATTAACGAATGGTTTTGCTTAAATGTAGGTCTTCATAATGCTCAACTCTGAAGGGAACTGAAATTAAACGGACAGGTTTTGATGCTCAGATGCAATCCATAGCTTGCTAATAATTTTGTACTCTGGTTAAGTCCAAAAATGCCATTTGGAGGTCTATAGAAGTTAATGGCTTTTGTATCCAGTCGGACCTGGTTGACATAATGAGGAAATGGAATTCTTGACACTGCAGTGACCATTCAGCAATGCAATGTGAATACAGCAGCTCGACATAGGGTCGGTGTGTCTGTCATTGCTGGAGGGCAGATAAGCTAGTGATTCCAAAGGGAACTGACCTTTTTTTCTTTTAGGCACTGAGTCAATTTCATATCCTAAGGCACACATTCTGTGTACAAGCTGCTGTACCCTTCATTATATTGGATTTTAAAATGTCACTTTCTCCAGCCATAACAAGAACCCCATAAACATTCTTTGAAATTATTTTTAGCCACAGTCTGACTTCTTAGAGATATATGTGTGACTACAGTACATTCAAATTTAGATTTATAGTAAAGCTTTTGGTATAATTCTCTAGTGGTTCATCTGCCAGCCACAAATGCTGACACTTTGGCAACATTATTATCTGCATGCAGACTGTTTACAAAATAACTGCATTTTTAAAAATGCATACAACCACATACAAACAAATCTTTTTAAAAAACCAAATTACCTTGATCTTGCATATGTGGAAGACCACCTACACCATTAAGAACATAAGAACATAAGAGACGCCAATGTTGGATCAGGCCAAAGGCCCATCCAGTCCAACACTCTGTGTCACACAGTGGCCAGAAATACCAGTGCCATCAGGAGGTCCAGCAGTGGGGCCAGGACATTAGAAGCCCTCCCACTGTTGATTCCCCCCCAAGCACCAAGAAGACAGAGCATCACTTGCCCCAGAGCCCCTAGCTATACCTTGTGGCTAATAGCCACTGATGGACCTCTGCTCCATATGCTTATCTAATTCCCTTTTGAAGCCGTCCATGCTTGTAGCACCCACCACTTCCTGTGGCAGTGAATTCCATGTGTTAATCACTCTTTGGGTGAAGAAGTACTTCCTTTTATCCGTTCTAACCCGACCGCTCTGCAGTTTCATGGAGTGCCCACGAGTTCTTGTATTATGAGAAAGGGAGAAAAGTACCTCTTTCTCTACCTGCTCTTTCCCATGCATAATCTTATAAACCTCGATCATGTCACCCCTCAGTCGTCTTTTCTCCAAGCTAAAGAGCCCTAAGCGCTTTAACCTTTCCTCATAGGGAAAGTGTTCCAACCCTTTTATCATTCGAGTTGCCCTTTTCTGCACTTTTTCCAAAGCTATAATATCCTTTTTAAGGTGTGGTGCCCAGAACTGCACACAGTATTCCAAATGAGGTCTCACCATTGATTTATATAGGGGCATTATTATATTGGCTGATCTGTTTTCAATACCCTTCCTAATAATCCCCAGCATAGCATTGGCCTTCTTTATTGCAGTCACACACTGTCTCGACATTTTCAGTGAGTTATCCACTACAACTCCAAGATCTCTCTCTTGCTCAGTCTCTGCCAGTTCAGACCCCATCAATGTGTATTTATATTTAGGATTTTTGGCTCCAATGTGCATCACCTTGCACTTGGCCACATTGAACCCCATTTGCCATGTTGACGCCCACTCGCCCATCCTTGACAGATCCCCTTGGAGTGCCTCACAATCCTCACTGGTTTTCACCACCCTGAACAACTTTGTATCATCCGCAAATTTAGCCACTTCACTGCTTACTCCCATCTCCAAATCATTAATGAACAAGTTAAAAAGCAGTGGACCAAGTACTGATCCCTGCGGTACCCCACTGCTTACCACCCTCCACTGAGAAAATTGCCCACCTACACTCACTCTCTGTTTTCTATGAACTAGCCAGTTTTTGATCCATAAAAGGACTTGTCCTTCTATCCCATGATTTTTGAGCTTACTTAGGAGCCTTTGATGAGGAACTTTATCAAAAGCTTTCTGGAAGTCAAGGTAAATAATATCTATTGGATCCCCCTTGTCCACATGTTTGTTCACCCCCTCAAAGAACACTAACAGGTTAGTGAGACAAGATCTTCCCTTACAGAAACCGTGCTGAGTCTGCCTCAATAGGTTTTGTTCATCTATGTGCCTACTAATTCTTTCCTTAATAATGGTTTCCACCAATTTACCCGGTATCGACGTCAGACTGACTGGCCTGTAATTTCCCGGATCTCCTCTGGAACCCTTTTTAAAGATGGGAGTGACATTAGCTACCTTCCAATCCTCAGGAATGGAGGCAGATTTTAAGGAAAGATTACATATCTTTGTCAGGAGATCTACAAGTTCACATTTGAGTTCTTTCAGAACTCTCGGATGTATGCCATCTGGGCCTGGTGATTTTTCAGTTTTTAAGTTGTCTATCAGTTTTAGGACCTCCTCTCTCATCACCTCAATCTGACTCAGGTCTTCCAACACCCCTCCTGAAATCAGTGGTTCTGGAGTGGGCAAGCACTTCTCATCTTCCACAGTGAAGACGGAGGCAAAAAATGCATTTAGCTTCTCAGCCATTTCCCTATCATCCTTCAATACTCCTTTTACCCCTTGGTCGTCCAAGGGCCCCACTGCCTCCCTGGCTGGTTTCCTGTTTCTAATGTATTTGAAGAAAGTTTTATTGTTGGTTTTTACGTTTTTTGCTATATGCTCCTCATATTCCCTTTTTGCCTGCCTGACCTCAGACTTGCATTTTATTTGCCATAGCCTGTGTTCCGTTTTATCAGCCTCACTGTGACTAGCTTTCCACTGCTTAAAGGAATTCTTTTTACTTTTTACAGCCTCCATTACTCTGTTTGTTAACCATGCAGGCTTTTTCCTATACCTGTTTGTGCCTTTCCTAACCTGCGGAATATATATTTTTTGAGCTTCTAGGATCGTAGTTTTAAATAGATCCCAAGCTTCCCCAATTGTTTTGACCCTTTCTACTTTTCCTTTCAGTTTCCTCCCCACGTGTCCCCTCATATCAGAGAAATTACCCCTTTTAAAGTTAAAAATGGTTGTGTGAGTCTTTTTGGCCAATTCTCTATTTGTACAAATGATGAACTCAACAACATTATGATCACTGTTTCCAAGCGGTGCAATCACTTTTACATCTCTCACCAGGTCTTGAGTGTTACTTAGGACCAAATCAAGGATCGCCTCTCCCCTGGTAGGTTCCGTGACCATCTGCTCCATAGCACAGTCATTTAGAGTGTCTAGAAACTCAATCTCTTTTTCCCGACTAGAACACATATTGACCCAATCAATGTGTGGGTAGTTAAAATCACCTATTATTACACAGTGTTTTTGTCTAGTTGCTATCTTTAAGGCATTCATCATTTTATAATCCTCCTCTATCTTTTGATCTGGTGGGCGATAACAAACTCCCAGTGTTAAGTTTCCTTTTGGCCCCCCTATTTCAACCCATAGAACTTCCAGAAGCGAATCCAATTCACTTAGCCTCTCAATCTTTCTAGACTTTATACCCTCTCTGACATACAGAGCTACCCCACCTCCAACCCTTCCCCCCCTATCCTTCCGATATAATATATAACCGGGAATCACTGTGTCCCACTGATTTTCCTCATCCCACCAAGTTTCAGAAATACCCACAATGTCTATTTTTCCCTCCGACACCAAGCACTCCAACTCCCCGATTTTACCTCGGACACTTCTAGCATTTGTATAGAAACAGCTGTAATTTCCCTTACAAGTTAAGCCTGCATCCTTCCTCTTGCTATCTCGAGTCGTTGTCCGGCAGTCCATGTCACCAGCCATGGCCTCTGTGGACAATTTCAATCCACCTCCCTGTAGAAAAGCAACCGGTACCCCCTCACCTCTCTCAGATGAGCCAACCCGAACCAGAGACTTTTCATCTCCTGTCGGCTTTCCCCCAATATTCAGTTTAAAAGCTGCTCTGCCACCTTTTTGATTTTAAGCGCCAGCAGCCTGGTTCCTTCTCGGGACAAGTGGAGACCGTCTCGCCTGTACAGCTCCCTCTTGTTCCAAAAAGTATCCCAGTGCCTAACAAACCTGAACCCTTCCCCCCTACACCATCGTCTCATCCACGCATTGAGACTCCTGATCTCTGCCTGTCTCTCCGGCCCTGTGCGTGGAACAGGTAACACTCACATTGTGTAGCCATAAAGCAGCTACAAGAGTTTTTATATATAAACCAAGGTTAGTACAGAGGCAAATGTTTTTCAGCTGTAGAGTGCATGTTTCTGCAGACTCAGCAAAGGCCAACTAGAAATACCTTCCAGAAGGAGGCATAAATTCTTAACCTGCTTTTCACGCCCATGGACAGGGATTTCGTTTTAATTTTTGTAGAGGTTAATGTTTGACCGTGTTGTTACCAGGAAGAGGCTACAAAGCCAATAATAGGCTATGCACTTTTGTGTGAGTATTAATAACGAATAATTTTATTTTCTGTAGGTTTTCCTTGTTAGCTAGCATGATTCGGCGGAAAAGAAAAGAAATAGAGTAGATTAAGCTTGTGGTCATAAGGGGAGATGGGATCCAGGCCACAGCTTTATTGGTTACATCATATGGAGCACTGGAGCAGCATAGGGAGGATTCAAATGCATTAGGTGACCCGCCTGTCGGCCAATGAACCCCAATCCCAGCCTGCCTGCTGGAGGAACCTGGAGCAGCAAGCCAGTGGTCCCACAAAGGCCCAAACCTCTCGGTGCAACCCTTGCCACCTGGGAGTGGAGCCGGTCAACAGTCCCTGAGCCAGACATGCTGTTATAAGACTCAACCCCCAAGACCCCCTTAAGGGAGTCTCCACCAGGGGAGATGGGCATGTGGGCACAACTTTCCCCAAAATGGATTTGCCTCAATGCCTGAAATCAGCACAAGAGCTGTGTGGGTAGTGGCTTGCTCCCATCGAAACTCCTATGGCTGCAACCAATAAAGGAGTGTGTCCCACACACCATGAAGCCATAATTCTGGCCCCAGCAGGACAAGTGCACCCCATTGGCCCTGTAAAGGGCAGCCAGCTTGAAGGAATTGTCCAGGTGGTGAATGACTGAGCCACCAACCGAGTCCACAAAGTGGTCCACAGCCTTGCACACTTCCCTTTTTGCAGAGTTCACTTTGTCAGGGGTGACTTACCTCCTCCATGCCCTCCTCTCAAGCAGCTCCAACCAGAATAAATGCACCTGGGGAAAACGTGAACATAGGGTCTGCGGATTGGCTACCATAGCCAATGTGAGGGCAACTTATTCCCAAATGGGTGAATCATTGTCCCCAAGATGAATTACGATGGCATCCGGAGGGCCAGAAGTGGTGATGGTGCACAAAACTGTGCTGGCAGGAAGGTGTCCCAGCACCACCACCCTTTGTCCCATCCAAGTTATCCATAGTCCGTCCTGCCCCCCATCCCAAAGAAGCAGCATAGCAGCCAGCCTAGTGCACAATGTTGTGCCCGATGATCCAAACAGTTCTACAGTGACCTAGGGAAACTAAAAGGAAGAGGAATGAGAGGGTGCTCTGCTTGAGAGTGAATGTAGGACTTTAAAGGCTGCGAACTTCCAGCAGCCTGTGGAACGAATGCTCTCAGGGGATAGGCTGCATTCAGCAGCTAAAGTGGCTCTGCCAGTCGGAAAGGAGTGTGTGCCAAAATCCTTGGGGGAAAGCCCAATAATGCCAATCCCTGCCCTCAAAACCCCAGATAATTAGAAGCATGTGAGAAAAGAGCCATCAACATGCAGAAAAAGTGGCCTGGCGGCCTGAGGGATGTACGGCAGGATACTCTCTGATGGCACGTATGGGACAAGGCTGACCAACTGGCAGCCCAAAGGAACAGGTGAATGTCACGCAGGTCCTAGTTCTGCCTTAGTCCAGAACAGGTAAGGTGCCAGCAATAGAAAGCAACACAGACCACACTGTCTAGTGCTAACTATGTACAATTTATTTACAATATTTATATTATTCTGGTATACACCAACAAAGCGCTTCGCCAGACAAGTCATTCAGGAGAAGGGAACAGTTATACAGCATATGTACAAATATATACATCCACAGCCAATCAGCAGTCTCTGCCGAGTCATTCTTGCCAAGCATTCTAACTCTTGCCAGAACCGGTCTGAGCTAGTTACAGTGGCTGTCATTACTGTCAGTCTAGATCACTAAAATCACCAAGCCTGATGTCTTACTGGCATTTCATGCCAACAGTGAAACCCATGACCTTTCTGGTTTTTGCAGCAGCAGAGTGTGACCCATGACCTGGACATCCCCAAGTACCAGGGCCTGGCCTGAATGATCACGCTTGGAGGCAGCAACCAGCTCAATGCAGTAGAAAATTCCAAAAAAGGCAAGCATAAAGGAAACCTGAAAAAGGGTGACCTCAAAACTGGACCAGCAGACTGCCAGGAGCTTCTGCAGGAGTCCTTCTAATACCATGAAAATTATTGGGCACTGGGAGTCTGGGACCCAGGGGACAAGACACTTCCACCCCTTGATGGCCCTGTGGGCAGCAGAAGAGCAACATGTGTCCAGATAACCTTGTGCTTTGCTAAAGAATGATATTGCTGCAAGGTGTAAAGCCACAGTCCTGGGAGGAGGCCCCATACCCTCAAAGATGCCAAATACTGGAGGAACAAGGCTTCCGAAGCTGGCCAAGATCCACCCACCCTGATAGAAGAGGAGAATTCCAGAAAGCCAGTATGAATTCCAGACAGCAGTATGAAAGCTGTGTGGAGAGAGTGACAGAGTTGAATACTCCCTGCATAATCAACTGCTGCCAAGGGCCCAGAGGTTCTCTGGGAAGGTGTCTGGGTGCTGGTTTGCCTCCAGGGCCAAAGCCTGAAACTTTTGCTCCTGAAAGTGAGACAAGGCGTCATTGTCCGTACCTGCAATATATTGTGCTGAAAAAGAGCTGTTACAGGACAAGCACAGGAGGACAAATCTACGCACAAGGCACATGACCCGCTCAGATCAAGATGTCGATGACCTGAACTGCGGCTTGATTGTCACACCAAAACTGTACCCTCCTGTTCCTGAAAGATTCACCCCAAATGGTGATTGCTACCAATATCAGGAAAAAATTCCAAAAAGGTGAGATCTCAAGATGTCTGAACTAGGCCAGTCAGCTGACCAATGGCTGGGGCAGCAGCCATATTTTTAATATTTAAAGTAATGAACTCTAGTTAAGCTCTGCACTTGGTCCTTATAAGGACTATTAGTCAGCGTTTGTTACTGCACTATATTTATTTTGTGCTTGTTTACTTTGGCCCCAGTCACACGGAGCATTAGCCACGCAAGAGAGATGGAAGATAGGCGCATTTTCCGGGCGCGATCTCACCGCCACATCTGGGAAGCATAGCGTTCCCGTGGCTCAACCGAGGCTTCCCGCGGAAGATGCGTGGAAAAAACTAGTACCTCGGAGGTACTAGTTTCTGGAAACCACGGGGCAAGGGCGGCCGTCTGATCGCATTTCCGGTGGCATCCGGCGCCCGCCCACACCCCACTGCGAAAACGGGGTGTTTTTTCCGAGTTCTCCAGGGATGCGCACAAGCACCCAACGGGGCATGCGCATACTTCAGGTTAAAAAAAACAACAACCCCGTTTGCCGTGCTGCACCGCTTCTTTGGCGTGTCGTGTGATCGGCACCTCCCCCCTAACCACGGGACCTCGCCGGGATCGCGAGGGGACACCTGATCGCGCAGTCGCGCATTATTTCATTGCGGGGCAAACAGCCACGCCTCCCCCCCCCACGATATCCGGCCCATGTGACCGGGGCCTTTATTCATTTTATTTATTTTATTTTATTTTTTTACTAAAGCCTTTTGTCAAGTGTGGTTTTTGTTCTGATTCCCAGAGCGAAGACTACATTGTTCCCTCTCTTGGTGAAATTCACTTAATTTGAGCCACCTGCATTTCCAAACTTGCTTTGCTTCAAGCCAAACCATGAGTAAAAGACGATACCTATTTGGTGACCAAGAAGAAGATCTTTCTCTGAAGCAAAGCAAACAGAGTAAATTAGATAACTTTGATGCTTTCCCAAAATTTAATAGATTTGATGTTTTGGAGCATGAAGAAAACAGCCTTAATTCGCCTTTGGATTTAAGTCATACTTCTTTGCTTAATGTTGATGACCATACTGCAAATGGTACTCATGATACTAATGCTAACTTGGGTTCTTGCGCCTCAGATTTACTCCAGATTTTAGCCTCACAGACCCTTCTGATTGTTGACACTCTGCAGAAGATTTTCAGCAGTTCAGATTCTATTACAAAGAATTGCAGTTCCTGCACCTGTAATACCAAGTGTGCTAAATCTGAGATAATCACAAATACAAATAAAATCTGTTCACCCGAGGAGGGGCCCTCCAATAATAGGGATTATCTGAGTGATGACCTAGATTCTGCTAAATATGACCCTTTTACTGTTTTCCTTGAAATCATATAGAGGGAAAACCATTTTTTGGTCTTCTAAGTGGCAGGTCAAGCGCCACTTATCCTTTCTATTGGGGGTACCGGCCATCAAGACTGATGTAAAGGAGATCAGAAGGGGCAGCAGCCAGCAAAGAACATACCAAACCCAGTGATGCCAGAGACATTTGAATGGAGGAACCTAAGTCGGGGGGGGGGGGGCTGCCAAATTGACATGCCATTGAAGGTGACAAGGAAAGACAGACTGCCAAGTCCACCTTCATACCTTTGGTGATTTGAATGTGATGATGGATGGATGAATACCAACTGTGGACCTGGCTAGATGGGTGAAAAAGGTGTGCCCATGGCTGACCACCCTGCAAGCAAAGTTGAGGTGTCCCAACAAGGCCTGCATCTCCCTGAGTATGCATCTTTTTTTCAGCCACAAGCAAATTAGGGCAGCTAATTTGTCCTCTGGTAGCTGAGAGTCCAGTAGGATACCCTCTGTCTTGTTGTGTGCCGGGGCCACTCACAGTTCTTCAGCCAGAGCCTGAAAGGAAGCCAAGCAAGGTGCCGAAGCTTGTGAGACAACAATCAGGATCTACCAAAATAGCTTTAAAAGGTAGCCAGCTTACCAGCTAACAGAATCCCCACTGCTGCCTCATGCATTGCCTTCCCTGCCGGGTTCCAGTACCCAAGAGCGAGTCAGGCCCCACAGCCACGCTCCACCACAACTGCTCACTAGCAATCTGCAAGGCCCGATGACCAGCTGTAGATCCTGGCTCTTTAACTCTCACTTGGTCCTCAGACCTCAGTGCCACTGTGTGCCTGGAGATCACCGGTGTCCCAAGAGAGCAGGGTTGGAAACACAGCAGGCAGGGCTTTAAATATCCTGGGAGAGGGTGGGGTGAAGCTGACACTCCTCCCTGAGCCCACCCCAGGCCTCGCACAAAGTCCGTGCATGGCCCAGCAATTGGCTAGCCACCCAGAGAGGCTACCTGCCCGCCCGGGAAGCCCTGTGGCCACCATGGCCAGAACAGACCATCTCTGGTCACAGCAGGAACATGTGGCCTTCTGGCTCCCCTCCTCCATGGCCACAAAGTGGCCATCAATAAGTCAGTGGCCGCGGATTGTCCTAGGGTGATTTCCCACAAGCGCTGCTCCGCGCTCAGTCTTCTCTTTGGCCCGATGGTACGTGTCAATTTCACACAAGCTGCTGCGCAGCTGCATTTTGCCTCGCAGCTTTGTGCGATTTTCCTCGCGTCTACTCAATCCTGTTTTTTGAGGACTGAGTAGACGCGGGGGAAATCGCATGAAGCTGCGGGGCAAAATGTGGGCGCGCAGCAGCTTGTGTGAAATTGACACATACCATCGGGGCAAAAGGGAGGAGTGAGTGCGAAGCAGCACTTGTGGGAAATCATCCATAGACTCCATCACAGACATGGAATTCCCTTCAAGTGTGTTTCTGCTAAGTATCCTCCTGAATCTTTCTGTTATACTGCAGCCCTGTTCCCTTTATAAAAATACTCTTCTGAACAGTTTTATAAAATCTGTGAAATGATATAATTGTGGGAATCTTCTAATTTTTATTGAAATGAAGGACTGAGACCAGAGATGAGATTTATGAGCACTAATGTTTCTTTATTAAAAGTTAAGTTGATTTTAAAGACCAAATCTCCTGGGCTCATAATGCCACTACACTTTCATTTACTTACTAGGTACACAGTACTGGCACGCAGTGCCACATTCAAAATCCAGTGCTCTCCTTTAGTTTCCAAATGGGGCTGGGGAGAGAGTTTTATCTGCATGATATGTTCAAAGGCTATTTCAGATATTCCTATGGAGTTTTTATTTCCCTCTCCTCCCCCATTCCCCTTCTTGGCTCATGTGCAGGCACTGAGGATATAAATATAAGAAGAAAGTATGCTGTGGAATGGTAACTGCAGTAGTCCCCCCCCCCTTTATCATGCCCAAGATTCAGTGAATTTGATATAAATTCACCATGCCTTCTTTAAAAAGCATAACAGAAAGGCATTCTTCCTTTAACAGTCAGACTGTAAAAGGTGATTTTCTTTCACTCTGTTTGATTTAAGCCTGTAAAAAGCATTAAGTGAAAAATCTGATATATTTGTTAGGGCATTTATTGCATTAGTAACTTATATTTTAAATTCTCAGTGAAAGGTTTATAGAGAACATAAACCTTGAATTTTTTTTTGCTCAGGATTAAATATTCATTTTCTTCCTTTTCTGGTGGAAATAATAGCGTATTAAATGATGCTTTTAGTAATTATTTTCGCTCTGTTTATTTGGTTAAGATGTTCAGCTCAGTTACTGAAATGGACAGCAGAGGACATTTAAAGTTATCTCCCGGTCAAGATTTGTAGCCTTTAAGATTCTCAAAGGAATAAAAAAGCTTTTAATTATGAGTAGCCACAAAGTTGTACTGTTCCACTAAACTGCGTTTATGACTAACCCCCTACCTCCAAATACAGTATGAATACAGCACATTCTAAAAAGCACTGTCATGGAGCAAGTAATCTTTTTTTCCTAATATGCTATAATGAACGATATTGGATTGCTGAAAGAATTAAGATAACTGACTGACTGGTGAGCGAATTAAAAGGAAGTCATTGCTGATATATTTCTCTGCTACAAAGTGATGAACGACAGGTGGATGCTATAGTTAAAGTATCTTGAAAATCAAAATTTTCCTTCAGCTTTTTAAAAAAAGTTTACATTTGAAATGAAATTGCTCTCACACACCAAATCCTTAAATGTGAAATATGTCCTTTTTAAAGCTTCCATGAACACAATTTTTTATGTTCAGTGAAACAACAGGGTTCACTCATAATGTACATCATGCTTCAAGGAAAGGATGAAAAGAGACAAATGTTTAGAAGTTATAAAGGATGGGGACAGGATGTTGATTTCACACATTAATTTTAATACACAGCTAAACTTCACATTGTACATGACATCCATGTGGCTTAGGTGTAATTAGAATAGGGGTTTTTTTCTATTACAGAATGCATTGTTGTTTAAAAATCCCAAGTTACTTTGTATGACCCGGCTCAGTATCTAGAGCTGAAGTCTGTATGTTGGCAAGAGGTCTACACGGGCACTGAATCTTTGGTGGTACTTTTTCCTCCTTTCTTTGTTTAAAGCTCCATTGTTCTATTGTCCAGTTACCACTGGGCAGCTAATACTGATTCAAGAAGCATGGTGTAATGGCCTGTGGTCTTTTTAAACGTAAAAGAGCTCAAGTCTTCACTCTTCTGGCTGAAGCCCCCCCCCCTCACAAGTTCATTGGGTAGAAAGGCAACATAAAAATGTTTTAAATAAATAAATAAAAATAAGCTGACTGGACTGATGACCCTCTTTACAGTCACCGCTGTCTCTCCAGCTGACTCTTACATAACCCAGCTGACACATAATCACTGGCGTCCTGCAGACTTCAGGCTGGTCTAGCTATAAGGCTGGTATGGGATACAGCTGTACAAGGCACTCTGGACTGGTCCACACATGCAGCAGAATGAAGTAGCAGAATACTGTGGTTGACTTTCTGCAAGTAAAGATTATTGCCTAAGCCTTTACATGTGCTAATTGTTCCAATTAAAGTACATTATTAATGAAGAGGAGCTATGAAAAACATAAACCTGCAGTCTGAAGTTCTACTTTATGTGTCGACCAGTGCTGTGATGTGTGCACACATTTCCTGGTCTGACTAAATCTCAATACGAAAACCAAAAAGAACTGTGAAAATGTGACGCTTAATAAATTTCTTTAAGAATCAAATTATACACAAAGTGAACAATAATATACAGAATAATAGAAAAATGACGGTGATCTCCGGAATGTCTTGCCGTTTCGAAGGTTGATCTTCTTCCGAACAAAGATGTGAGACCTTGTTAAATATAACAATACAAGAGTTGGACCCGCGATACTCGCGGGGGAGGGGTCAGGGCCTGCTCGAGGTGCTTCCCGGTGGGGCCTGGAGACCCTTTTGCTGCCGCTGCCTCCCCCCAGGGGGGAGGGGGAGGGCGGGTGAGCTGGGGAAGGGGTCTGGCTCGGGGGCGGGGCCTCGGAGGTGGGAAAAGGTGGGCGCTGGCCTGGGTGTGCGGGGGTCGGGGGCACCGCGCCTCTCAGGCCGAGGCCCGCTGCCCGGGCCAGCAGCAGCGGCAGGAACAGCAAGAGCAGCAGCCTCATCTCGGCGGTGAGAGCCCCTCTGCCCGCAGCCAGCGCCGCTCTGCCTCTCGCGCCAGGAGAGGAGGAGGAGGCGGCGGCCTGGGAGGGCAGCCCTCGCTCGCTGGGTCGAGGTACGCTCTGTCTGTCGTTCGCCGGGGGGAGGCGGCGGCGGCGGCCGGGGAGGGCAGCCCCTCGCTCGTCGGGTCGAGGTCCACTCGGGGCTTCCTCGGCGTCACGGGAGGCGAGGAGAGGGGGGTCCCGAGCGCTCGCCCGGCCTGGCCCGCGTCCAGCGGGCTTCCTCCCCGGCCCTTTGGAAATACGCCTCTCTTGCCCGCCGCCCGTGCGAAGTCCAGGATTTCGGGCTAGTTGGGTAGGTGGGCGAGGAGCCGGACTGGGGCTCGCACACGCGTCACCTCCCTTTGGGGGGCAGGTGGGGTGGGGAGGGAGGCAGAGCTGCAAACGGCGGCTCTAGTGGGGGGATGGAGAAAAAGCCGTGAGGGGTAAGGGGTAGAGCGGCGGCTCTAGTCTTCTTCCTACCCGTTACTTTCTGCCGCCTGGCTCTCCGCCCACCCTTTCCTCCTCGGCGCATCGTGGGCTGCTCGGCCTTCGCGGTTTGCTCTCCTTTCCCCCCGCCCCGGGTCCTTTTTCTCCTCCCCCCACCGGCTTGCCGCTTACCTTCCCAGCGGCAGCGGCATCTGCGGCGGTCGCAGAGCGTCCCCTGCGCATGTGCAGGAGATGCTCTGTGAGTTTCAGGGGGATTTAAACATCCCCCCGAATTTTTTTCCACAATTTAGGATTTTTGTGCACACGTGGGGACTGCCCCACATGTGCACAAACCTCTCCCTGCCCCCAAGTGCCCCCGAAGTGCAGATATAGATATCCGCACAGACGGGGGCACTTCGCTATTAGATATATAGATACATTTTGAAAAACTTAAATAATAAAATAATTAAATTATTGTTACATTATTTATTTTTGATGATTCATAATACATGTGTATTGTAATAGTGTCACCAGAGGAAATGAATTATTGAGAGACAGTGTTTGTAAGGTTTCATACTATTTTGTTAATAATTGTATTGTAATGATTCATATAGTGATAGAAGTTTTTCAAAATGTATATTGTTATATTTAACAAGGTCTTACATCTTTGTTCGGAAAACATCTTTGTTGCATTTAACAAGCAAAGCAACCTGAGTTCAGAAGTTCAGTGCACATGCCGGAATCTTTTTTCCTTTGAGAGCTAAAATCAAACTTCAGTAATTCTAGTCATGTTCTGCTTGACCAGGTATTGACCCCTTTTTTGCAACAGGAAGTAACTCAATACTCACTTTATGAAATTAAATTAAACACTTATGATCCAGAAATTTTGTAACTATGAAGAATAATGCACCTTGCATGATTTAAAGTTGTGTTTTTAAATGTGTTAAATAGCATTCATAGGTAAACTTCCAGTATTCCAGTATTGCAGAAGTTGGTTCTTAATGCCTGTTTTCCTTCAATTATTGTATCAGTTCTTACTGGCAACCAATTCAGTTTAGGATTTTCTCCTCATTTGCTTTTTAAAGTTTATACTGTTTCGGATCACCCAGGATAGGCCTGATTCAGACATAGGCGTGCAATTAAGACGGCTTAGATATCAAGTTAGCCTTACTATATCAGATCATTAATCTCCTGTCAAGAGGTACACCTCAACAATATTTTTGTTTATTTATCAAAATTATATCCCGCTCCCTCTCCCCCAAAGGGGACTTGGAGCAGCTAACAGCATATAAAATATACCAATAAAAACAATACAAATATATGATAAATAATCTTTAAATTATAAAATGTTCATTTTGGTTATAATACAAAGTAAAGATATGTCTAGAAAGTCTGGTTCCATTTTATCTTAATTTAAACATAGTTATTTATTCAAAAGAAAATGATGATGTTAGAGAGCAATTATTTGAGCCTGTTAAAATGTCTGGGCCAAGGTAAGCCTGTTACAGGCCAGCAGCATCTTCAAAGAAGACACACTAGATCGATTGTTTCCCATATTTATGAGTTTCCAAAATTATCTTCCATTTATAGTTAGCTGTCCCACCTGATAGGGCTCAAATTCTCGGCTAACTTGTTAAAACTTCAAACACCGTACAAAATTATGCAGGGCTAATTTTGGGCAGGAACGCACAGGAACGGAGTTCCAGCTGGCTTCAGAGTTGGCCACGCCCACTACAGCCAAAACCTCTGCGTGCGTGGCTACAGAGGGAAGGCCTGGAGAGTGACCCCCCCCCAAGCGACTCCAAGGCAGGCAGGCCCCGTGCCTTCCCCGGCCTGTCCAAGGGCTGACTTGCCCGGGCTCCCCGCAGCCATGGGGTGCCTGGGCAAGCCAAGGGAAGGTATGGGGTGTGGCCTAATAGGCTAATAAGCTGCACTGTCTGGGTGTGGCATAAAATCTAATGTATTTCTGTTGTTGGGTGTGGCCTATTATGCTAAGGAGTTCCTGCTGGGCTTTTTCTACCAAAAAGCACTGAAATTATGTATATTCAAACATCTTTATATATGTGTGTGTGTGCGCGCGTGCACGTGCACACTTTGGTGATTCTGGCAACTTAGGGATAACAAGCTTTTCATACATATAGGTATCTGCTTGACCCCAACCAATATGCTCCATCTTTGAACTGTATCTTCATTTCTGTATTTACTTGGGCATTGTTGCTATTCTCAGACCCTTCTGGCACAAATATCACATCTACTGACATCGATTAGGCATTTTCTAATCTACTAATGGTCACATTATTCCGTTACTCTTTCATTCCTTGTGTAAAACAGTCCCCTCCTTTCCTGCTGCCTTTGCCTGACAGATAGAGGGGAATCTGCATGTGTGTGAGAGGGTTTTTTCTTCCCCTAGCTGCCTTTCTTCCGTTGCCACCAGCCCTCAGGCTCTGCCCTTTCTTTCTCTACCTGCAGCTTGAGGCACCAAAGGAGGCTACATGCGCGCGTGTGTGTACTACTTCACACACACCCTACTACCTGTCTGTAGCCGAATCAAGAGTTTCTTCTAGTCTGTTTTGCATATAACAAGTCTGTTGCACATAACTCAAGCACTTGTGTAAGATCTGAGATCTTTAAAAGGAAAAGACTGCTATTTACTAAAATACCATCTCAATTCACTAAAGCACAAGGCACTAAAAATTTGTATCAAAACGTTACAAGTGTTAACAGAAGTGAGAAAAGAAATAAAACAAATAAGACTGTAGTACGTTATACAGGCACTGCTGTTTCCTTGCAGTCCCTTTCCTAGAATGGATGCAAGTCCGCAGGAACTTTGAAAATAGAGGATGATTGAGACATACTTCACTTTATTACTCTCATTGTTCCCCAGTCCTTGACTTGGGCACTTCCTGTCCCAGCTAGGAGGGCTTTGCTTTAATGTGTCATGAAATTGGGAATGGGTCATACGTGTATTGCTCTGCAAATTTTATCCAACTAATTTAGGCCACGTCCAAAACATTTATGGTCAAACTCAAGATATCCAGTAATTATTTATCTTGGACCTTTCTGGTAGATGAGTCTATGGTGCTCCATGCATCATGGAAGATGGTTCAGGATTGGAGTTTAGCACCATTTCATCCAAAATACATCAGAAGGGATATGTGTGTGTTGTTTTCATTCAAAGGCCTAGAGATTTCTCCTTTTCAATCCAAATTTACCTTGTACTTATACCTGAAGGATCCAGTAGACAGTATCTGTGAAGTTGAAGTTTAGTACCATTACATGCCTCCTAGATCCCTGCCTATTGTGGCTGGTTAAAGCCTGCAGTGATGAGGTGCAGACCCCCCTGAGGGAGATGATCAACTTGTCCCTTTCAACAGGGACCATCCCAGGGGGACTGAAGGAGGTGGTAATTTGCCCTTTCCTTAAAAAACCTTCATTAGACCCGACAGTCCTTAATAATTACTGCCCTGCAAGATGGACCTCTTCCAGTGGGCCTTTGGTTGAGGTGGCAGACGTCCCTCTTCTCTCCTGGCTATCTCCCCTCCAGTGGCCTGGATCCCAATAGGTATCAGGGTACTGCTGATTTTTTAAATAATCTGATTGACATCGGAACTAACTTGTTTGCATGGTATCTTATGGTTTTATTGTTTTAAATGTCATTTTAATAGTTGTTTTGATGGTATTATATTAAGATTGTTGTAAACCACCCTGAAGGGCTGTGGTGGCTCAAGTGGTTAAGATGCTAAACTGCAGACCAGAAGGTCTGTAGCTCAGCAGTCGAGACCCGAATGCCACATGATGGAGTGAGCTCTGGTCCCAGCTCCTGCCAACCTAGCAGTTTGAAAGCAAGAAATTGCAAGTAGATAAATAAGTACCACTTCAATGGGAAGGTAACAGCATTCCATGCGCTTCAGCGTCTAGTCATGCCGGCCACATGACCACGGAAATTTCTTTGGACAGCGCTGGCTCTTTGGCTTGGAAACGGAGATGAGCACCGCAACCCTAGAGTCGGGCTCGACTGGCTTGAAAACAGAGATGAGCACCACATCCCTAGAGTCGGATTTGACTTTCAAGCAAGGGAAACCTTTACCTTTACTAAACCACTCTGAGCCTGCCCATGGGGAGGGCAGTATATAAATAAAATAAAAAAATTAATAAATACAAGGTATTCAAAGCCTGGCCTGTCTTGAGTCACCACCTATTGCAAAGGTATCCATCAAATCCTTTCTAAATTGGCCCTGCCACAGGCCTATCAGCAGCTGTCTGTGGATGATATCAGTATCAGTGTCGAATCCCTGACTGTTACCACTCACTGTGGAGATTTCAGGGTAAAGTGCTTCCAGTCTGGGATTTGCATGGCCCCTGGCATTTTCCAGACCTTCACAGAAGCATGCTTAAGGAAATTTCCAACATCATACCATATTTTGATGATATCCTTATTGTTGATGGATATACTGAGGAACTTGCAACATAGGTGTGTGAAATTCTGCCCAGATTTGCTGATTCCAGTCTCTGTTTTAAACAAAAACATGTGTTCTGAGTCTCCTGGACTGAATTTCTTGCTAGCTCTTTGATGTGAAAGGATGTGCCTTCTCATGCAGTAACAAATGGCCCAGATAGGTGGTTGGGCAGAACAACAGTTTGGATCATTGTCTTGTAGTTTTCTTCCTGACACATCACACCATAAACTACTACAGGCCTGTTGAGGTGTTAATGAACAGGCAGATGACTATTCTGCTAGATTATATGCATCCTGATCTGCCATAGGTGAAGTAAAAAAGTCTCTGTACATATTTGCCCTAGGGGAGAATTTGATTAAAATTGCCAATTTAGTGTAGATCCACCATTTAATTGCAATTGGCCTGAACTGAGACTCACTGTGGTCAAAATCGTGTAAAAACAATTATTAGCAGGTCATACTCACCGTTTTTGCATTGTTTATGTATTTCTTAAGTTATTTTATTGCATTGCTATCTAATTTTGTAATCTTTCTGAAGTCTCAATAAGAAAGGGAGACTATAAACAAAGTAAATATTTTTTAAAAAACCTATAGCTAGGGATAGGCACAACCTGGCTGACAAACTAAAGTTCATCACAAATTTTGGCAAATTCGTGTTTCGCAAAGTGATGTTCATGAACTGAAGAACTGTCACAAACTTCCACAAATATTGGTGCAGTTCATGACAGTTTGTGAAGAAACTTTTATTACTGTTTTATAACCAAAGCAAATGAAGGCTAAAGGCCTTGTGTTTATTGTGTACAGCATTAATCAAACAATAATTTCTTGCACAGTCAAATTCATATGGTTTTCCAGAGATATATTACACAGCCATTCTGTACAGTATAAATTTATCTGTGCTTTTAAAAAAAAACTCCTTACAGATCAACTAAATATAATCCCTAACTGTTGTTTTCTTTCAAACGTATAGAAGATGTGCTTAATTTAACAGCAACTCCAGTCCTGTTTTACCCATTCCACAGCACAAACATTATTAGTAGGGGGGCATATTAATATTTTTTTTAAAAAATAACCCATTTATTACTGAATAATGGTTCCTGTGGAAAATCACTTTTATATGTGGATTTAGTTACCTCTGTTGGGGAATCTTTTTCCTGCTTTAAGCCATATAGCTGAATTTGAGGCAAGCATTTAACTCTACAATATTATACCTGGACAGTTCTGCCAAGTGACTTTAGATGTATGTGATCAGTCTTTCATGAGATGGTATATGCAGACATTTGAATATGCTTTTCACTCCCTGTGCCTGCCAACTGTGTCTTTGTGAGTAGTCTATGTACTGACATTTACGAGTGCCCTTCACTCTGAAGTATTTTCTTGTAAATGTCAAGGAAAACTGAATGGAACAATTCCTACTATTTGAATACACAGAATAAATCTTCTAGAAGAATTTGGGCTCCAGTAGATAGGTGTCACTGCCCTGTGTTTGCACTTCAAAGTAAAAAACTGTAAAAGAAAATAGCATAGTTTGTGTTTTAAATGCCTTGCATGCTTGTATCTCATAAAATAGTTAAATTAGACTCAAAGACTAGACATACTCCCAGATGAAATAATCTAGTAGTTTTGGATCATAGACCCCGCCTCCTCCCACCTCAACCTTACTCAGGAAAACTTCCTTGCCTTGTCTCACTGATAATCAGTAGCTGTGTCTCTCTCCCTTTAGACACACACACACACACATAGACAGTTTCCACCTGTCCAACATGGCCACTGTCATCTCAGTGGCATTTAAAAAAAGCAACTAACATAGTAGTGCCAGCAGATATTAGAACAGGTTAACAACAACAAAAATCTAGCTGCAGAAGGAAACTGTCTCCGCCTAAGGCAACATTCCTTCCAGGCTTCACCTCATTCTACTTATATATTTAGTGTATATCCCCCATTCATAATTGACACTAATTTGATAACTTGGAGTGGAGGAGAATGATTCTCTTTGGCATGTTTTCAGAGCACTAAGCTCCATGTGGAATTCCATCACTTCATTGGGTGTTACAAATCAGCAGTCCTTGTTTCAGAGGAAATTGGAAGCAGTTGGAATAAGCCGTTGGTCTGGTTTTGAAAGTTATGTTCTGAGATAAGGTTTTGGGGGCTTTTTTAAGAAGAAGAAGAACAGCTGCGCCAGAACTATGGTTTGCCCAAGGTCATCCAGCAGGTACAAGTGGAGGAGTGGGGAATCAAACCCGGTTCTCCCAGATTAGAGTCTGTGCACTTAACCACTACACCACTACACCAAACTGACTCTGATTAAGTAGTAATCAAATTTGTCACATATGGCCAAAGGCTGTTAAAATCTAAAATTAGATTTAAAAACACAAAATAACAGTAGTAAAAACAGATTAGATTATGATGATAAGGAACAAAAAGATAACATTAGGATGATGGCAGATTGGGGAGAGGAGAGAATATGTAATGGTTAGGGCATGTGTAGATGCTTTTCTCCCCAGCTGATCAGGAAGCTTAAGTGATGCCATTTCCTTTACAAGGTATGATTTCTCCCAAGGTTTGTGCTTGGAACTGCCAGAGGATTTAGTGATGACCGCAGGTACAGATAGCTTTAAAGGGGGATTAGACAGATTAATGGAGGATAGGTCTACCAGTGGCTACTAGCCATGGGGACTAAAGGGGACTTCGACATTCAGAGGTGGTAACAACATCAGGGTAAGGCCTTAACCTCTATGCTCTGTTCTTGGATCTCCAGCGGAACTGGTTCATCACTGTGTGAGACAGGATGCTGGACTAGATGGACCACTGGTTTGATCCAACAGGATTCTTCTTGTGAGAGATACTGAAAATATTGGTGGACGTAAAAGGGAGAAATATTTTAGTAACTACAGCACAGAGATAGCCTAGATTTTGTAGCATCTCAAAGACCAAGGAACCACGATCTCTGTAATCAAAAATATCTGATTACTGCAGTTAAATCTCCAGTTTTGTCAGGTCCTTTTATCTATTAGTAGTTGTGCTGATATTGATAAGTAACTACCACCAAGAGATACAAACAAGTCATACTGGTTAACTAGTGGAATGTATTCTTGTGCATGGGTCTTGAACCATATTTCTGCTTCTCCTGTTCTGAGTGTTACAGGGCATAACTTGTAGGGATCTGAATGTGATCATTTTTTCCTGTTGCTGCTTTAACTTCACTCTGTTTCAACTTCCTTTTCTTTCAGGCTAAGCTATGTGAACCATGCAGAGGATTTGGCCTCCAAATTACTCCAGTGTTTCCCAAAGAACAGATTGTCAGCACAGGCAGCTCTGAGCCATGAGTATTTCAGTGATCTGCCCCCACGGCTATGGGAGCTAACTGACAGTGAGTATAACAAAACAGCTGAACAGAATAAAGGAAAAGGAGAGAGAGTGTGTGTGTCTGGGTATGTATGTGTAGAAGTCTGTAGCTCAAATTCCATAGGTTGTTTGACACAAGAAGAATGGATTGTCCCTTCCTATCTCTACTCTGCAGTCTGCAGCTAGCTATCTTTATATTTGATTATATGTGCAGCCAAGAGAATTATATGAAATGTCATAAAGAAAAGTGTGTGGGGGGATACAATTTACATATTTAGTGCTTTCCCCCTTCATAACATGCAGCCTTTTTAACTCGCTGCGCACAGGATGATAATCCTGTGGTATTTGATTCTCAAACACTATATGTGTTGTAACAATAGCCCTTTAAAAGGGGAGGGAGCTCAGTATTCAAAAAATCATGGAACACAAAGTAGACAGTTGGTTAATTTACAGGATTTAAATACATGTGAGAAGAACTTGAGTTGGTTTGTATAGTCTGAGAAGGTTTTCAACATTCAAGCAGAAGTAGATTTTTTAACTTCTTTTAACTATTTTAAATTTCCTTTGTATTGCAGGAGTCCAAATTTTTCTTAATCAATATAATAGCATATTTACTTTCAGGTGTTAATTTATTTGTGCCACAATGATGTACAAGCATACTCTTGATCAGTATGTAGTGCTCAGTTTTGAAAGGCACATACCTTTAATGAGGTTTGTTTATTCTTACATCATTTTGCACTGTACCATCTGGATTTTGCAGGCCCCTTGGATAGAACCTTGGAGCTGAGTTCAGACAATACTTTATTTGTATGTGTATATATGGGTAGGTTTGCCAAATGGGGCCGGGGGGCGGGGAATCTCCCGCTTCGGAGGCCCGATTTCCGCCGCGGCACTTCTGGTGACGTGCTGCCGGTGCGTGCGCGCTTTGCACACGCGCACACGCACCCATCAAAACCTCCTGGACACCAGCAAGGCTCCCCTGCTCCGAGGGGTGAGTCGACTTGGCAACCCTATATATGGGTAATGTGTGAGTAGGCACTGTCACGGCTCAGGTGGGGTGTCACCTGACGCTGCCACCACTCTGGTTTTAGGATCCTTTGAGAAGGCCCAGAGCACCCTCCCAAGACCTTCAGACCTCCCTTGTTTGGCCAAAATAAGCGCGAGGACCAGGCAGATAAACAACAAATAAAAGCTTTATTTTTACAGGAGGTCAGTCAAATATAGGGAACAACAAGGTGCAAGAACAATATCAGTAAGGGGTGAAAAGAAACCAAATGCCCTAACGCATCTAAACTTACTGTCCCTAACTCACTGTCTCAAGTGGGCTTCAGTCTGCTCACCCTTCCTCTCAGGATGAGGGCCTCTTCCCTGCAGCAGCCTTCCTTCTGGCTCTGCTCTCTTGGAAGAAAGAACAGCTCTTTTCCTTTACCAGCTCTTTTGTTATAAGTCCCCTTTTTCTGTGATTGGTTAAAATTGGTGCCAAAACCTCTCAGGGGCTTTTGGGAGTTGTAGGCCAGGCCTCCTCCCACTGCTACTCAGGCTCCCTGGGCCTACTAGGCCTCTAGTTGCACAGCCCAGATCATGACAGGCACTCATAGGTTTTGACAGATGACATCCCCTGTAATCATGTAGACTTGAATGTTGCTGCTGCTAAGTTATAGCTCTGCAGTGCATGGAGTTACTTATTTGTACTTAAGAGAATGACTTCGGAACAGATAGGATAATTAGAGGAAATGGAATATGTGTGAGTTATTGGACCTTATTTTTCACTGTCCCTACAACTAATTCCTTCGGAGTAACATATTCCTTCATTGCTTACTGTAAACTGGTGTTTCCAATCCTAATTTTTTCTCTGTTTTTATTTTGACAAAGTCGGACAGAAGAAATGAAGGTTGGCTGTCAAAAGCAGCTGTCTTCAGAGTTTCTGTTGCCTCACTGCTTTGTGGATGAAAGCACTAGTGGATTCTAGTAAGAGCCACATTTTTCCGTTGGCATAAAAGTATCTTAATCTACCTCAAGAAATCTGCTTTTAGGACAAACCTGTTCTTTTTCAAAAACTGGAAAATTATTGCCTCTCTTTAAAGACTGTATTTCCCCCAGCAAATATGAATACCTTTTCCGCATACCTTATAAAACCCAGTTTCAATAACATATATCCTCTTAGTGACCCATTTAATCCTTCTGTCTATGTCATAATTTCAATCAGAATCACTGTAAATGATCCTAAAGTGACTGGCCCAACAAACAACTGGGAGAGAGCCTGGGCTTTTTGGAGGACTTAGAACTTTTTTTTACATTAACAAAAAGAAAAAAGAAACACAAAATGGTTTGATGAAAGCTGAATATGTTCCAGGAGCCCAGAATGTTAGGAGCAATTCAGAGTTGGCTAAAAGGAAAAGCTGTGGGGGTGATGGAGAAAATCATCCAGTTAAAGTTATTGATTATTTATAACATACTGCAGGAGGTTATCTCAGCAGAGGAGATGGGATTTCCAAGTTGTGCCCTCATGTGATTTTTTTGTGGGTTCCAGTTTGTGTTCCCAAATACACAAGTGCATTTTAATTTTGCTGAAAAGTTGTCTTGCTAAAAGTATGGTAAGGTATGGTTCATTAGTTCTTATATGGGGGGGGGCAGTTTTGTTTTTCTGTTTAGTCAGCAGGTAAAAGGGGTAACCAGTCCATCACTCTGCTTTGGTGACATCTCAATTTTGTCTAACTGTATGGTTTAGTCTAGTCAAGATTTTGATAGTTTATGAATTCTGTAGTAATACTTTTCAGTTAATATGGACTTATTACCCACTTGCCACTTAGTTTATCAGTTGGTGGTTAAATCCAGTCCTATCAGTGAAGTAAATGCCTACACATTATCACTATGCAGCAGGCTGCCAACAGAGACAGTCTTGTCCTAGTCATTAACAAGCATAATATATGCAGAACACCAGAGGGGAATTAAAACCACAAAAAAATACCTCAGGGTGGTATTTTTAATATGAGAATTTAATTTGTAATTTCACAGATTAAGAATTTTGGCTGCATTAATCCTTTTATCAGCTCACAGCAGGTTATTTGCAGAAGCATAACCATAAGGCGATATTCATTGGCAGAAACACGTCTTTGCATAACGTTAAACATCAGGAGCAGTGAAACCTTTTGAAGGGGGAGAATAAAGATAGGGAAAAATCATTATATTTTAAGGCAAGATTCTGCTAAATGCCTCCAGTAGAAAAAAATTTCAGTTACAGCAACATTATTTCTGTGTTTAGTAGATAATCATTATGGAGCATAAAACCAGATGCAAGAAAGGACAATCCCTGTATCAAATACTATAATTGTTTTCATTTGGTATGCATGGGTAGAAATTGCAAACAAATTTAATGAGGAAAAGAAATGAAATATATTTTGGAGTTTGGAGGAAAAATTAATTGATTTGATTTAGGTGAGTAGTTATGATGCTTGATGCTTTGGTCAAGATTTCATACTCAAATATTTTATTAATTAAATTGTGGGTACAGTATGCCCAGTAGAACTCAACTCAAGAAGCACAGATCCGTCTTCAAAGGAACTGATTACCATTTCCATCACAGAATTAATAGGAAGATGATGCCATACACTGGCCATCTAACTCAATATTGTGTGTCCGTACACCTACACTTTCTTCTAACACCAGGCAAAGAACCCACAAGTGAAAAATTGTTATTTTGGTAAGTAAAAAGTATAGTGGATGAACCCCATAATTCCTTTTCAAAATTATTCCAGAACAGAATTTTTGTGCATGTTGGCAGTTCTGCAATGTATAAAATACAAAACCACTGGGACTAAAATTAATATTGTGACATTCCCATGGAAGTTACCCCCAAAAGCTATGCCTGTGGTGACACCCATAAATTGTATGTAACATTTATTCAGATATTTAGTGCTGGTTGGTAGATCCAGTATATGATTTAAAACAGTGCACAATGGTAAGAATTTTTTAATCACCATGTCTGCTATGTGGAAAATAGTCACATGAAGAACTTTTTGATGGCCTTGTGTTTATATCAGCTTTAGATAAGACCCTCCAAACCTATCCTAAACATAACTAATATACAAAACAGGGCAGTAAATTAGTCCACTTCATTATACTCATCTTGCATAAGACTTTTAAAATCAAAATTTTGTAATATTTTGAAATGTATATTACATGGGACACACTTCACCTGTGGTTAATAGACAATTACTGTCAAAATTGGCCAGTGGAAACCTCCCACAGACAAATGTAAATGGTAATCATTTTTCTGACAATAATATTATTATAAACTGGCATCATACTGTACAAAAGCTGGTTTTATGTAGTGTGTCCACCAATTATATAACAATATGATAATTTTATGTTGGGCAAGGAGTACCCAACCTTCAAAACTCCAGAACAGTTGCCTTTTGCATACAAAGGTAGTCTTGGTTAACACACTTGGTTTTCCTAAAAGTAATACAAAACTAATTTTGAGGTGCAGAAACATACATACATAAGTGTGCCTCATTGCTAATTGATAATACTTGGCTGTTTTTCTTAAATGAACAAGTATCTTATAATAATGGTTGCATTCAGAGAACCTCACAAATCATGGCTGATTTGCTTTGGATATCTTCAGGCTGTCCCTTATTTCTTTGCCTGTGGCTGAAGACCGATTTATGACAAATCACAGTTTGTTATGATGACTGAATCAACCAAAAGAACAACATGTAGTTTGTTGATTTCAACCTGTAGTTGGTTAATTCCAAAGCAGAATTACAATGTATATGGAATCCTGGTTTGTAAATCAAAAACAAACTACAGTTTGTGATATCTTATATCACAAGAAATCATGGTTTGTTAGGTAAAGGTAAAGGTTCCCTTGCTCGAAAGCCAGTCAAGTCCGACTCTAGGGTTGCGGTGCTCATCTCCGTTTCCAAGCCAAAGAGCCAGTGCTGTCCGAAGACATTTCCGTGGTCATGTGGCCAGCATGACTAAACACCAAGGTGCACGGAACGCTGTTACCTTCCCACCAAAGTGGTACCTATTTATCTACTTGCAATTTCTTTTGAACTGCTAGGTTGGCAGGAGCTGGAACTAGAGATGGGAGCTCACTCCGTCATGCGGCAACTCAGGTCTTGAACTGCTGAACTACTGGCCTTCCACAGCCTGCAGTTCAGCGTCTTAACCAAACCAGTAAATCTTCAGACTACAAGCCATACATGAGGGAAGGAGGGGAGCATGCAAGGCTGCCCTACCCTACCCAGTCAAACAGAGAGTTAGTGCCAAAGAGTGCAGAAATCCCTGGTCTGGTGTGGTTAAAAATTGCCTTTAGAGAACTTAAGAATCAGTTAAAAACTTAAGACCAATACTGGTATTTCAAGAAAAGGTGTTTGGGTACTGGAGTGTACCAGCCTTCTGGAAACCGAAAGAATTAGAGAATACTCAAAGGAAGTGTACTGAAGTGTTAGGGGAAAACACTGGAACAAAAGCCTTTCAACATAAAGATTTAAGTAACTCTGAATAGCTTAAGAAACTCTCATTAACCTGAAACATAAGAACTAAAGTCTGTTCATGTACTGGTTTTACCTCAGAATTTTACCCTTGATTTCTCCTTGCCTTTCCCTTCTATGTTTTTTTTAATTAATATTTTATTAAGTGTACATGTATCCATATATTTTATACAATTAATAACACTTCATTTTCTGTATATTCTCCTATATCAAGAAATCATATTAAACATTGAAAGTATATAAATAATCTCCATCCTCGTTATCTTATTCCCTTTCTTTACCCGCTTAACCAAACCACCGTACAACTTCCTCTAATTCATATTCTAAACATTATTAGATTCTGCCTTAATTTATCTTAGACTTCTTATCTTCTTTAGCTGGATTCCCTCCATACACACTTATTTTATACTTATACTGTGTCTTCTTCCAAACCTAGAAGGAAAAGTTGAACAGGGTTGCCTCTAAAACTGGGTGTTGCAGAGAAGCCTCTCCAACAGAAGGAAACCCTCCTCCCTCTGATTGGAGGTCTTGGGGGGGCACACCCTTCCCCTCCTTGCTATGCCATTGGTTTAACAGTTCCATTCCTATTTTCTATTTTCCTTTATTATTATTATTCACATTTATCCTATCTATTGACCTTATCGTACTCTACATACTAACATGCTAACTCTACCTTACTTTATGGATTGCTTTTTACCACTCTGCTACCAAATATAATATCTCAGTTCAAACACTCTCATTCCTTAATTTAGTTACTGCGTCTACTAAATTTTTCCCTGTAATCTCATTAAAAGCTGTAAACATTTTGTTTTCCAAATTAATGACTAGATGTCCGAGGGGCAGCCATCTATACTGAATTCCTTTATCTCTGAGGATTTTCGCTGTTTCCCTGAGACGTCTTCTTGCAATAATTACCTCCACTAGAATGTCAGGAAACAGAGTGTCCTCCAAGCTCAGTCCTTGCTTGTCTCTCGCGATTGCAAAAAGTTTATTTTTCGTCTGCAGCTGTTTAAACTCAACAATTATGTCTGGGGAAGCATTTTCAGGGGCCTTTTTGGAGATGTTTAGCTGGAAGGCGGAGCTGATGATCCCCTCAGGAGACGCTGGTTCTCCTGCTTTGAGAAGGATTTGAGTCAGCCATTTGTTTAAAGCTGCAGAGAGATTTTCTTTTTCACCAAAGTTTACAGATACTCCACGTAGTTTAGCTTTCTTCTCTCTCAAGTTTTGTTTCCTGGAGTATAATTCTATTCTTAGCCCATATCTCAAATTCCTTAAATACTTTGATGTCTTTTGTGTTCTTTTTTGCCGACTGATGTGTTGATTCAGCTTTCCTCTATGTTGTTTCCAACGCTGCAGTAAGTTTGTCTAATTTCTTATTTATTGACTCAATTGTTTGTTTGAGCTTTTGAAATTCCTTCTTTAATTGTCCAACCTCTCCACTCAGTGACTTTATATCATTCTTAATTTCATTTCTTATCTCTGTTAGGGCAAGCAATAACACAGTCTGTTCACTTTAAATGGGGTTACTACCCTCTGCCGCTATTTCTTCTAACAGAGAAGCCTCCAGGCCTGAGTCATCTGAGTGTTCTATGTCAATATTGCTCTTCTTAGGGTGTCTGTAAGGAGGATTTTTGGCAGCTTTCTTTGCTCTACTTCTTCCCATACCTGGCATTGATATTTTATTCCAGTCAAGGCTGTGTTTTCTGTAAGCAGAGCTCTAATCTTCCGCAGGATTAGCAGGAGCTGGAAGGGATGCAGCCAGCCGGAAGCTCAACTGCCACCACCACCCTTTCCCCTCTATGTTGAATAAAATATTCTGTTAATTTGAAATATAAAAACTTTTCAAGTGCCATTTAAGTTGTATAAGTTAAAGGGGGCTCCCGTTACTTCCCTCGGGTTCCTGGGCTGAGCAAACACCCAAAATATTATACTGGAACAAAGTAAGGCAGCCTGAATACTTCAGGAAAGAAGAAAACAGACAGCTAGGGTGGCTCACTCACAAAAGGGAAAGAAAAACTGAGGGAAAAATCTTGCCTCTGCAGGAGGGTAATGGATGGGGCTGTCATGCCAAACTCACAAAGTTGTTGTAAGGATAAAATGAAGAAGGGTAAAATGTTGGGATTATCAGTGAGGTAAAAATAAAGTAATTAAACATAAATGTTGCCCTCAGCAGATCTGCTTTACTGAATAGTTCAGTTGGAGTCATCTTTATTAATTTCTCAATTTTTAGGGAAATAGGGTGAAGACAGTTGTATGTCTTTGTGGTTATCATCTGTGTTGGTGGACTTAAAGGGGTTCATTGTAATGTTACAATATTTTTTTCCTATAAATCTTTTCAGTGAAAATTGAACCATCTTTTTATTTTCAGCTAATTTAATACAGGTACACAAAATGCCAGTTCTACCCATAAAAATCATAAAGGTTAACCTGTCAAATTAGGGTTGCCAGATCCAGGTTGGGAAATACCTGGAGATGTGGGCAGTGGAGCCTGAAGAGGGCAGGGTTAGGGGGGGAGGGACTTCATATAAAGCCATAGAGTCCGCCTTCCAAAGCAGCCATTTTCTCCAGGTAAACTGATCTCTGTTATTTGAAGATCAGTTGTAATCCCAGGAGATCTTCGGCCACTACCTGGAGGTTCAGTAGAACAAACACCATGTGGTAGTTCAATACATATTTTTTTAAAAATCCAGTATATAACACACTATAAAGACAACACACTGCAACAGCTGAATATAGTACTATCCCAATACAGTATGACTTATTACACGTGTAGTAAGGTTCCCAGCTGGTACAAAATGGTCTGAAGATCCTTTACAACAAAAGTTCAGGAAGATTCCAAGTGGTCAGCACCCTATTCCAGAGTGGCAGGGGTTTCCTCAGGACCTCATAAATCATCAACAGAACCACCTTATAACAATGGAAGTTGAAGTAAAATACACATCCAAAATAAATCAAACAGAAATCATTCCTTGTAATAGATAACTTACCCAAACCTTTAAACAATTCAGCCTAACAGTACACAGTCGCTTATTCCTGAGTGTGACCACTTACTAGTCAATTTCAGATCAGCCAAAAGGTTCTTAGGAGCAACTAGCACCCATAATACTTTTGAAGACTTTTGAAGACTTTTGAATTCACAGCTGAAGCAAATAAACACAGCATGCCAAATAACAGCAGGGTCCTCACAAGAATAACAGTCCCTCTACAGAAAGCTCAGAAGGTTTACAAAAAAGGTGCAAAGTCAGTGTTGGCATTTAAGCCATTGGGTATACAGGTGTCCAATTTGTGAATAAAGTATGTCTCTTTTTGCAGCAGTATTTTGGATACATTTTCCTTATTATAGGTATGTGAATAGTAATGATAAATAACACAATATGTTAACTTCTCGATGGTATGTTTTGCCTCAAATCAATGGCTTACAATAGGGGCTTCCATAATTTTATTTTTTATGTGAGAACGAGATTACAAAATCCTTGTCTTTACTGATCTTAGGCTCACTCATATATATAAACACTTGTGAAATAAGTCATACTGTATTGGGATAGTACTATATTAAACTGTTGCAGTGTGTTTTCTTTATAGTGTATTATGTACTGGTTTTTTAAAAATTGATGTTGTATTGAACTACTACATGGTGTTTATTCTGTTGAACTCCCTTGTTCACCTTGGATTCATTATTTGGTCCCTTAAATTCATTATTTACCACCTGGAGGCTGGCAACCTTCTATCAAACAGATATATGTCTTGCCATAAACATTCAATCAAGAATACAACTGAAAGTAGAATCCTTGCCAAAATGCCAGACGATTTATGGGTTGCATCCAGACTAAAATTTCTTCACAGTACAGCCCAATGATCTCCCCAAAATGCTGCTCCTGGGGGATAGTGGAGCCTGAGGAATGACAGGAGAATTGGTGGAAACAGCCAGTTTAGTCTGAGTCCAACACTATGTTTACAAAATGCAGCCTCTATTATAATACATGTCTAATTGTTCCCATGGAAAGGCATTCTCATTTCCTCAGTTCTTTAACTTGAAACTCCTTCTAAGTGTTCAAGAAGCATAATATGTACACTTGAGGTTTTCAAGACAATTTGCATAAAATATGGTCAGGATTGATCATAGGGTGTAATCTTGATATATGGGGTAGTAAATGTATCTTGTTTTTGATCTGTAACAAACCAAGTCACAGTGTCTCCCATTGGTGTGTGTGTTTTCAAAGCAAAGTTGTACACATTTCAGGTACAAGTGTGGAGGAAATGAATGCATTTGTAGGGCATCATAGTCTTACCAGCTTGGAGAAAAAATAGTAACCTGAATTCCATTTTTTTCCAACAGTGTCCTCTATTTTTTCTGTATCGAATGTAAGATTACATCCAGAGGCTGGAGAAAGCATGAAAGTCTTTGGAAAAAACAATATTTATGGCAAAGGTTTATCAAACATTAAGCACTGAGAAGCATTTTGGTTTCCCACATACAATTCAGGTAAGAGTGCCTCTTCTGAAAGTGTTGTTTTTAGGAGAAACTTTTTCTACTTGGCCAAATTAAATGGTGGCAGCAGCATTCTACTTACTATAGCTGTCCAAAGAAATGGAAAGGGAGTT
>NW_015169195.1:430683-471275 GCF_001447785.1 Gekko japonicus
ATGCAAGACTTGCAGGCGGAGAGAGCATCAGGGTATGCATTGTTAAGGTCTGCAGTGTTGGGTATTGATGCAAATAGGTCTCTTAGTTTTTTTAAAAAAAGGTTCCACATTGGGTCCACAAGAACAAGTTGTAAATGGAAAGCTAGCGAGCTGAAAGCATAGAGACTATCTGGGAATTTTTTGCACAGTGCTTGTGACAGACTGAAACTTAGCACATGAGGTATTCTTTTGGGCTAAAGACAACTGAGTATATAATGCTGACTACTGAAATCCATCACTGACAAGTGAAGAAGGTGTGCAGACAGCTCGAGTTCTTAGTGCTTTTTCCTCCCATCAATTTATTAAGCTTCATGTACCTGGTTTCTGATTTCTTTGTGCAAGTTGAAAACACCTTTCCTTAAAAAAAAGTCCCAGCACCTTTACATTTTACCAGTATTCATTGTACAATGTATGACCACAGCAAATACGCAGTTAATTCGTCAGTTTGATATAACCACTGCATTTTAAGGCTGCTCTCTGAAATGTGGTTGGCAAGCATCTCTGGCATCTATGCAGTACTGCTTGTGACTGACTGATAATCCCACCCCCTTCTGACCAGTTTGTGACATTTTTAAAAAATGTAAGCATTGATTTTACCAGTTCAGGGGTTATTTTACTACTGCATCATTCAATTTCTCTCTCTCCTTTATAGCTCTTTCGATTATAGTGACAAACCAGGACACCCCTTCCCCAAATAACAATAGTTTATGTATCTAAGCAGCAAAAAAAATCTACTTTTAGCTAGGCTAATCATCTTTCCTGTCAATTATATGTGGATTCAATATATATTTGTCTTTTTCACCTGTCTCCTCTTTTCCTCCAAGAAGTTCCAGATAGCATACACATCTTATGACATTGGTTAGGCTTCCCTAAATCATCTAGACTGCTTTGTACCTGAGTTGAGGGGTTTTTTTCCCAAATCTCCCTCTTCCAAACCAAGCATTGCATGTGTTACATTTTGCTTGGGTCTGAATGCATGCAAAGAGATGTTTGAAAAAGGACTTGCAGCTCTGGAGTCCTTGTTATGTATTTCCACCTCCAGTTGTTGGAGGACAGCCTAAAGTATAACGCTTTGCTCTGACCAGTTCATTCTAAACCCCCTTGTTGTGTCCTCCACCTAGTCTGGGTTTCGTTCCATTGAATTGTTTTGTTCTTTTGTGGTACCAAAGACTGCCATGTTGATTGGCCCCATTGCTCACAAGGCTCCCCATGCATCCCTGCCATGTTATCTTGCCTCATAAAAGTGACTTTTGCAAATTGCTTGATAAATGATGGTTTGAAACAACAGCACTGAACAGATACTGGAAGAGGTTTAATTTAAAGCTTACTTTATGGCCAGCTTGAGTTTCAAAGTACAAGTTTATTGTATTCTAATATATATTGGTTATCCTTTTAATGAAGGTATAAATAAACCTTGTAGCTGGAATGAATTATATCTGAATTTTATACCAGTATTGGTTGCCTGCAATCTTCGTGGTGATGGCTTAAAAGTAACCTTCTCTGTAATGAGGACAGTTTGCTGGAAGGGTAGCAGCTATTGAAAACTGAAGTCATCAGATGTCAGCCTGCCCCAATTATTTCACATGTTTTTCTGCAGCAAACCATTTAAGCTTTTACAGTGTCAGAAACCAGGCTGCCTTCAGAACTGGCTTGTTTACATCTTCATTGACTAGCTAATCCTTGCTCCCCCCCCCCCCAGCTGTGTCCCTGTAGGCATCTCTTCACCTATTCTAATATGACATATCAACAACAGCAAGCAGATTTAAAATGTGTATCTTCATCCTAAAAATTTGCAAGGCATAGCACTGGATGAGCAGAACTTCTAGGAGGGTTTAATCCCATAAATTTCAATGGATCGCTATAAATTTAGCATCTGAGCATGGTGATCCCCACCCCCAGCATTAGATATTTTAAAAATGTGACTTCATACTTGTGTCCATTTGGTTTCGACGAATGGTGGAGTTTCCATTGGTAAAAGTGTGGATAATTTAGTTGCAATGTGATTTTGATGCACCAAATAATACCTAGTGTTATTTAGTGATTTCACACATGCTTGATCACAGCCAAACCACAGTTTTCCCTTAGTGTCTACATTATCTTCTGATAACAACAATCGGACGGAGGCAACCCTTATGTAATTGTCTGGAAGGCTACAGCCTGAATGGCTTCACCTAATAGAGGATATGTTCGTAGTTATTAAAAATAACATCTTCATCATGAATTCTGATAAAACAATGAACAGTATTGTTGAGCTAGCAGATGTGGTTTCAAATCCTTGTTCAACCATAAGCTCATTGGATGGGTCTCAGCCATACTTTCATTTCCAAAAGTGGGGATGCTAACCTCTGTCTTTGAAGGCATACAAACTAAAGGTTGTAATGTGCCTTGTATATTAAAACTCCCATGCAAGTGGAAATTAACTTACAAAAAGATAGGTGGTGGTGTGCAATCCTCCCAGAAAACCTGAAACTCTCAAACTTATAGGTCCTGCTACCTAATCTTTAGATTTGTGTTATCTGGCTTACTCAACAGTAAATGAAAATCCTTCTGAAATGTGTGCAGCGGAGGGCTGTCTACATTAACTGGCATGTTCAAGGATGGGCCCTTTACACAAGTTAGTGCAATAATGCAGGCCCCTAGCCGGGATTTTTTTGTTTCGGGGGCATTTAAATTTTTAAGGGGGCAGTTAAATTACAGTTAATTAAATTTATCTGAATGCCTGTATTTAAAGGGGGAGGCTCCAAGCCTGTTTCTAGCCCTTCCTTTCAAGGAGTAGGGCAGCGAGCATGCCAGTTCCTAGGGAAAAAACAGCTCAGAGGGCATTTAAATGCCTTTTGAGTTTCCTTCCACAGGACGAGAAAGCTTGGAAGGGCACTTAAGAGTGGCACCTTCAATACATCTCCAACAATCCCCCTTTCTGCTAGCCCAGTCCTGCTGTATACCACCTAGGTCATGGGCATCCCCATGAGCCTTTGGGAAACATGTAAATTAATTTGAGGGGTAATCCGAACCTTAATCCCATGGGAAAAGTGAAAATATTTGGTATGAAGATGGAGATTGGTTCCATAGAATGATTCACACAAGGAATTGTTTAAGCGATTTTTGAGAAAGAAGGCTGGAAATGGCTTATATATTCGGGGAGCCATCAGATCGCTTCGGATCACTTCTCTTACTACAGCAAGATACCTTGATTGCTTCTCTTGCAAGACATTTGAATGAAGAAGTTCTTGGATCACTTTCCTTGCAGCAGCAAAGACACATAAAGGAGGATCTTTATATTGTATAATTCCAGACTTTGATGAACTTTACCTTTTGTATGAATTCTAGAGTATATCAGACACTTTTGAATTGCGTTTTGAGAATGTTATGTGGCAATGTTTAATAATAACTTCTAGTCTTGTTGGTAGAAGGATAGAGTTGTACCTATATAATACATTATAAAATTCTTTAAAATTCTATAAAACTTATAATAATTTTTTTAATTAAGGGTTGTAATTTCACCACCAGAGGGCTGTCAACCCTAGTGGCAGAGGTTCACATTCTGACTGCCATGGGAGCTTGTTCAGTGACCTTGGGCCAGTCATACACGTTCTCAGCCTGGCCTACCTCACAGGGTTTTTGTGAAGGTAAAATGGAGAAAAGGAGAACAATGTGAGTTGCTGTGGGTCTCCATGAGGGAGAAAGGCAAAGTCTGAATGAAGTAAATGATAAAATCAATAAATATCCCCTTATAATAAAGCTGATGGAAGATCTGAAGGATGGATTTCTCTCATCAAAGCTGTGTCGCTGAACTCAGTTCTAGATTTCTGTGCTCCCAGTAGTTTCGCCCACAGGTACCTGCAACTAAGCACTCTAGCAATTTATGTTCAGAATGCTGGTTTGTGTTGAGTCTGTTTTCTTCATGAATCGACATAAGTGTGGATGAAATAACTATGGTTGTGCCATGTCACTTCAGTTACACATTGTTCCTAGTACAAGCATGGGCAAGTTTATCACACACCCACAATCCAGTAGGTAGTAGTTATCACTGTGGCAAAAGAACTAAGCGCAGCCATGTTTTATTAAAAGAATCTTCTGTCAATTTGGTTTCTCTAGTTTGCATATGAGATCAGTATGGTGGCAGGTAACTGAAAGATCCCCACCCCCCGAAGCATTTACTAACATATCTGTTCACCTCTGGCTTTGCACACTGCGTAAGGCACTCTTCTCAGCAGTCCTGTGTAACAACATCATTTTTGCAAGATTTTCTTTAGTCAAGCTGTGGGGATGCCATAGTCCAGCAGCGTCTGTGTCAGAGGGTATAGAGGAGTCATTCTAATTCCTCACTTCCCTGTTTCTTTCTAACCTCTGGGTCTCATCACTGTTGAATTGCCAGGAACAGCTTAAATATTGTGTCATTTGTTCCCAATTTGGCCAGCACTAGGTCACAACACTTCATCTTCTTAAAAGAGTCTCCTTTGACTGATTCAACATTGCACACGTTGACATCGCTATAATATTACAATCAACTGTTTTCTCTCTTTCTCCTCCAGAATTTTAAAGTTTAGTGTGAAACTAAAGATTTTTAAAAATTGTATAAAACCATGACATTAGACCTAGCCTTCAAAAAACAAAACTTTGGAAAAGGGGAATATAATGCAGTTGTGGACAGCTGAAAGTAATCTGAGCCTTAGAATATGACAGCAACGTTACATTTTGTTGAATTGTTGCATTCATTTTGTAAACCGTTAAACTAAAGAGGGGACGAAAAGCAGATTTTGAGATCCTAGATTATTAGCATTTTTAAGAGCCCTAATTTCTAACTGTCAGCAACATAATAGTTTCAAGGATGTATTACCACTGTAGTCTTTTGTTAGCATCAAATGCATTAAACTGGTAGAAAATATCCTAATTACTGTGCATATCAAATGCAGCCATATTCTCATCTTGAAGCACAAGATTAGTATTAGCTTCAGTTAAATGCAAATGGAAGCAAATTCCGCTTTGTATTAAACCACACAGACGTGACACCATTAGTAGGTCCAATATTCCTAGCTTGTGAGCTAAAATTAATGCATGGTGACAGATAATACATTTCTGGGTTGCTGTTACTGCGACATTTGGGAGTTTTGCTTTAGCATTTGAAACCCAGGGCTCTTACTTGCTTAGTACTTCAGACTCCAGTGCTTTTTGCCACTCCTGATGTTATCTAGTGTGGGTCAGAAGTAAGCTTGTAGTCTGTGTGGATAGTTTTAGTTAGCACAAGGTTGTCCTGGGGAAACTCAGTAGTGAACTTTCTAAATGTAAGCTGCTTAGAATGTCTGGTATCAGTGCTATTCTATACTAGGCCCCAGTGCCTCATAAGGTTCTGTGAGATACATGTGATTGTTTTGCCAAGGTTCAGAGGAGTATGTGAAAAGGAAATTATTGAGAAAGAGTGAAATAAAACAGATGTGGTATGCCGTAAGAGTTTAAGTTGTACATGACTCCAGTTTGAAACAGCTTTGCTTGAAATGTTAAAGGAAACAAGGACTAGATGACCTGAACGTGAAAAACCAACCAAACAAAAAGAGGGCTTAAACCAGGGGTATCAAACATAAGGCCCCGGGGGCTGGACCTGGCCCGTTCAGGGCTCCAGTGTGGCCCACGAGCAGCTAATGCAGGAGAGGAAACAGGAGACTGCTCAGGAGGAGCAGAGCAGAGAAAAGAACAACCTCACCTGCAGCAGTCGAGCAGGGTGGGAGAATCTGCCCAGTGCTACACTACTGGCTCTCTAGTGCCCTGTACGGGTTTTCCTCTGTACCCCCTTCCCAGCCCATGCAGCCTTGCACTGAGGATACAACAACTTGGAGCTTACAAGCTGCTGTCCTTTATACAGGTTATATCTCCAGTACCTGGCATTACGTTTTATGGCACACATACCCGGCCTGACAAAGTGACATTTATGTCAGATCCGGGACTTGTAACAAATGAGTTCGACACCTCTGGCTTAAACAATTTTACTGGTTCCCCGTTGGTTTGTAGGCCCAGTTCAGTGTACTAAAGTGATCTGGTACCAAGATATTTGAAGGATGCCAGACTGACTGTATCAGTATGTCTAGATCATCATCAGAAGCATTACTTTAAAAGTCAAAACAGATAGGAGGTGAAAGATCTGTGATCAGAATTCTCTGAGATCCTCCCAAGCTGTAATTGGTTTGGGGAGTGTGGGGGAAAGACAGTTATAAGCACCTCAGTGTTTTTCTTTCAGACAGGATGTCTGTATTCCTATGTCATTGGAAACCATAGTTAGGATTAGGGGTGGGCACGAACCGGGAAAATGGAGGTTCCTCCCGGTTTGTGAGGTCCCACAAACCGAAATGAACCTCCCCTGCTTCACGAACTGGTTCAGGTTTGTGAGGTTTGTGGATCTCCCCCCCCCCTTCTGCTGGGGCTAGCTCCCCAAGGCCAGCAGAATGGAAGGGGGGGAGATCGTCCAAAACTCATTTAAAGGGAACATTCCCTTTAAATGGGTTTTGCAAGTGGGCACCATGTGGGAGTGGAGTCCAAGTGTTGAATTCACCCCCAACAAAAACAAAACAAAGAAAACAACAAAAATTGGATTTCTTTAAAAGCCCCAAATAATAGAAGCACCACCTTTAAGAAACAAATGCTGTTGCTAGGAAACAATCTTGCCAGTTGAAGCCTTGGTTTCTGTCAGTAAAAGGTGGGGGAACAGGGCTGTTTTGGCCTTTGGGGGAGGACTCGCTGGGGCCAGGGCCAGCAGCAACCACTGGGTGACTTGCTTCACCCAACTTATAGGTGTCACTCAGGTCTGGCTGCTTGCTACTTTTCAACAGCAGTCACCCCAGGAAAGCTGGTGGCGTTCAGGGGCTGGAGTTTCACACTAGGATCTGAGAGACCCAAGATCAAATCCCCAGTCTGGAAGCTCAATGTGACACCTTGTGCCAGTCTGTCCACACTAATCTACCTCGCAGGATAAAATGGAGGAGAGGAGAATTATGTACGCTGCTTTTGGGTCTCCATTGTGGAGAAAGGCAGGATATAGCGGTTCAGAGTGTCAGATTAGTATGTGGAAGACCCAGGTATGAATCCCCACTTGTGCCGTGAAAGCTCGCTGGGTGACCCTGGGCCAGTCACTTTCACACATGCTAAATAATGCAGTTTCTATCCACTTCAGTGACTGTTTGGAAGTGGACTTTGCCATTTCACAAAGTAAAATCCAGTTGCAAAGTTCACTGAAAGTGGATGGAAAGTGAGTTATTTAGTGTGTGTGAAAACACCCATAGTCTCTCAGCCTAACCTACTTCACAGGGTTGTTCTGAAGATAAAATGGAAGAGAATTATGTAAGCCGCTTTGGATCCCCATTGGGGAGAAAGGTGGGGTACAAATGGATTAAAGCTGCCCTCCTCCAGCGGCAGCTGGCTGGGCTGGGGGCAACCAGGACAAGATGGGAGATGTGGGGTGATGTGTGGCTCTCCTTGCTCTCCAGCAGCCTGGAGAGTGGACAGGTGAGGCAGGCAGGCAGGCAGGACGAGGACAGCAGCGGTGGAGCCCCAAAGTGCCCAAGGTGGGGAATGTGTAGCCAGGGTTGGAATCGTGGAAGGGGCTCTGCAGAGCGCCCAAGAGGGGCCCAGGCAGGGAGCTTGCCATGGTGAGAAAATGTGGCTAAGGGCTCAGAGGCCATGGAATTCAGTTCTGCTGCATTCAGGGAGACTCACATAAGGTACTCCCTCTCCCTCCCCTGCCCCACTAATTTAATTTAATTTAATTTATGTTTGATTTAATTAGTGGCCCTGAAAAAAATCCTGGCTACAGTAAAATATACCATTCTTACCTTTTCTGACCTCTCTGTTTGTGTACTCCCTTACCTGAACCCTAGACAAAGAGTGGGACCCACCAAAGTAAAGCACTTTTAAGTCCACTAATTTGGTGAAGAAGTTTAAGCATGTGCTCTGGCTCTCTGACAGCAAACTTGGGATGGGTAACTAGTTTCATAGGCCTACATGAAGGCTGAGATACTTGGTGTTGTCCAAAGGCCAAACTTATGTTTGGCTATGAGTCACTGAGGTAGGAGGAAGTCTAGTCTTCCCCTGTGTCATTTTCCTAAACTGAAACAGCTCTGTGAGGTATTATTTCTGTGTTGTATGGCTGCATGTATCCTAAATGCTGCAGACCTGCAGTGCCGCAGCAGGGCTAACACCATCCTCTAGGGCTCTTTCAGCTCAGGGCTGGAGCGCGCCCTCCCCCATCCTGTAGTGCCAATCATCTTGTCCTGGTAGGTTGCCCCAAGCCCAGCCAGCTGCCGCTGGAGGAAAAGGAATGAAGCTTGGACGGGAGGGGAGGGAGAGCTTAAGAATGGGGGAAATTGGGTGGGGTAGACAAATTGATGGGTCCATTGGCTACGGGCCTGGTTGACCCCTAAAGATAAAAGTTAGCATTAGTTCTGCCTGTTTAAAAAATCTGACAGAAGCCTGTTGAGATTTAAATGTTCAGGTATGTAAGAGCTGGATCAAAAATGGCAGTGCTAAAAAAAAATTGAATTAGATGTGAAACTTGTAACAAACTATAGGAGCATTCTGGAAGAGTATTCATATATTTCAGGAGAGGATTGAACTAAGAACCTTCTGAATGTAAAGTATGTGTTTTAGATGCTCATTGGCTTAATGTGGCATATTGTGCCAACATATAAATTAAATGGACAGAATTGTCATAGACCCAGTTTGAGTCACTGGGGTTGCCATAATATGGGCCCCGGTCACACGGGGAGGAAACTGCAGAGGAGAAGCGTGGCTGTTTGCCCTGGGGCAAACTACTGTGCAGTTACGTGATCAGACCTCCTGTGGAGGTTCTGTGGAGGTACCGTGGAGGTTCCATGGCAAGGGAGAGGTGCCGATCACAGGACAAGCCGGCGCGCAATGAACATGACAAATGCGCATGCTTCGGTGGGTGCGCATGCGCATCCACAGAGACTTGGACAAAAAAAACACACCTTATTTGCAAGGGGACATGGGCGGGCGCCGGATGCCACCGGAAACGCGATCAGACGCCCGCCCTTGCCCCGGAGTTTCAGGAAACTAGTACCTCCAAGGTACTAGTTTTTTGCCACGCAGTTTCGGCTGGAAGCCTCGGTTGAGCCACGGGAGTGCTACGCTTCCCAGATGTGCTGGTGAGATCGCGCCCGGAAACTCCGTCTGTTTTCCGTCTCCCTTGTGTGGCTTCTGTTACGTGTGACCGCGGCCCTGGATGGGTTTAAAGGAAATGAACTTGAAAATTTCTAAGGTTATCCAAGGCAGTGTGGTGGAGGTGGAAAGTGCCATCAAGTCACAACTGACTTATGGTGACCCCATAACAGACTTCTTTTTGCTGTGCTTGTTTTGTTCAGTTGTAGAGTGCATGCTTTACAAGAAAGCCTAAGTTCAACCATCTCCAGTTAGCAAACTTAGGAAAGATCTAAGGCAGAAAACTAGGAACGATCTCTGCTTGAAGCCTTCCAGAACCACTGTCAGAAGATGGTGCTGTACTCGATAGATCAATGACATGCCTCTATATAAGATATCATCATATATTCCTCTGTTAGACAACAGCCAATCAGTTTTGTCCTGGTACAGGGATCTTGAAGATCCACATTTTATCTGTTTTATTTATTTATTTACAAAATTTGTATGCTGCCTTTCTGCCCTTACAAGGGCCAACATGGTGGCTAACAATTTAAAGCATACATAATAAAACCATATTTTAAAACAATTAAAATCAGGCCTTTCAAACATACATCATTAAAACAATTTTTAAAACCAGTTAAAATATATACAACAGCAATTAAACATTTGGTTAGGAAAGAGGAATCACTGAGAGAATGCCAAATGAAACAAAAAAAAGGCTTCACGGGATGGTGGAAGACAGATGAATCAACCTGGGGAGAGAGTTCCAGAGCTTTGGTACCATGACCTAGAAAGCTCTTTCCTGGGTTGCCACCCACCTGATCTCAGAAGGCTGAAGCACCCAAAGCAATGCCTCCAAAGGTGACTATAATGGGTGAGTGGGTTCATAAGGGTGGTCCTTCAGGTATGTTGGTCCCAAAACGTATAGGCAGTTTAAGGGAATGAGTTTTATAGACTACATCTTGGCACATGTTATGCAATAACATTGCTGATACATAAATTTTCTGTTTCCAATTCTTTAATAATAAGGCCAAATGAATGTTTTCCCTAATGAAGAGAGGAGGTAAAACAGGAAAATGGGTTCCTTTCTCCTTCTTTGATGCTGAATACCCAATTTGTATTCTTGATACAGCAAAGTTTGAACATGAACTGTTCCTTTGCAAATCATATGTCTGATGACTTACTATATTACTCATCCTTGGCAGATGGTACAAAAATGAAAAGAAACTTTTATGTCCTTCTTTAAGAAATGTTCAGGTAAGAAATGTTCAGCTAAAAATATGAACTTGAGGGTTTGCTTCTTTTATTTTAAAAAGCGAAGCCTAACCTAAATATTGTAATTTAAAGGTTTTAATTTAAGGTTATCAGTTAATACAACTGACCAATTCTGAGAGTGTTAAGATTCTTATCCACAATTAAACATTCCCCTTTGTTTCTTGTATGATTGTTCCTGGGTTTGGGATACAGATGACGGAATTTTTCTTGTCCTGTGCACACTATATTATTAATGTTATGATTGCTGCAGATTCCCACTAGACAGCCTTTTCGGTCTGCTGATGCTCTAAGAAGTGTCTAAGAATAAAAGGCTCTTTGAGTTGAAATGGGCTGGTAGTCTGGAATGACATTTGAATGCGTGGAGGACAATGTCTTAATGACAATGACGAAAAGGAGAAGCAAAGGAAATTCTAAACCGTCCCATTTCTCCCAGAGACCGTTACCTCTCTTTTAGGATTATTGTGTCACATGGTTCCTTGGCAAGGCTTTGTTAAGGGCAGGGGGGAGGAGGCAGACCCGCTGAAGGGGACAAACTGAGGTTCCCAGACAAAGCAAGAGAGTTTCAGTAGAGATGCATGGTCTGTATTCTATAGAGAAAGCCAACCCCAGAAAAGTCGCCCTCTCAGAAACAAAATTCACAACACTTCTAAATCAAGAAGTCCTGTTTACTTTTATTAGTGTTCTGAGATAAAATTCACTTTTAGCTAGCTATAAGCCTTTTACGTGAGGGTGTGTCCCAAGTTGTTTTTGTGAATAAGCTTTTAAAAGAGCTGCAATACTGATATACAGTTTACAGTGACTGAGGCGTTCCATAAAACAAAGAAAACTAAACACCCTCAGGATTGACTCAGTTCAGCTGTCTGGTAACGTGTGCAGCGCCATCAGAAGTTAATGGGGAATTAAACATTCTTAGCTGCAGGGAGAATTTTTCCTATTACTGCAGATCTATTTACGTACCAGTTCAATCAAATTGCATGGCTGTTATACCAGTGTATAATAGGCTGTTGTTTCTGTGTCTTCACCTGAAATTATAATAATGGTAAAGGTCTGATGGGAGGATTAAAATATCCACTCTCAAAGCACAATAGAAAAACACTGTTGTGGTGGTGTGTAACCATGGCTAGCAAGGGTTTCACATGTTACACTCAGTCACTTGTGATCCTGGTGCAAATATTAGCAAAGTTCGAACAGGATTTGAGATGTGTGCATAGTTGTTCTTTTAAGGTGATTTTGCTATATTGCTGGATATATGTAGGGATTAGAGTAGTCACGCTCATTAGAAAATTGTGCTTATTTTTTAAAAACTCAGTATTTGGATTCTGCACCATGTTAACTTTGAGTTTGTATTTCTGAACTGTACACACACACACACACATCTGATTTTTTAAAAAATAAAACATGAATAAAACTGCCCCTTTGTAAAAATTAGTTAAAATAAAACTTGTTTCATTGTTGCCTGCATCAAAGTCCTGTGTTTTCATTTTATCAATAAGACCTTGCCTACATGATATAAAAGTCGTATGTTGTATTTAAGTATGTATATACAAAAACATATCTGTGTGGAGCCACTAATACAGGCGAAACGTGGCATGCTTAGTATATGCCCTTCCTCCCAAATCCACATAATCAGCCAAGGTGCAAACATGCATTTTAACAAGCTTATAGCTGATAATTTGGTAAAGAATGGTTCTTGACAAAGCAGCAGGATGAGAATTGCATGTTGATAGTAGCAGAGGAAAGAAATGTATTTTTCTGGTGAAATTTAGTTGTCTTAGTTTTAAAAAGCACAGCTCAGAGGTGTTGCTCTTGACGTGATCTCAGGAAAGAAATCAGTAATTACCAGGCCAGGCATTCAGTTCTGTCCTAATTTTCCCACCAGTTTTTCAATGTTTCAGCTGCCTCCGAGACTTAAAATATTCTCATTAGGTAGCTGCAGAAGCAGCTTGCTTGCCTATTCCCTCATTCTCTCGCTAGCTTTTCCTTTCTTTCTGTTTCTTTCTCTTTTTTTTTCCTCCCCCTGCCTTGGGAGTGACTGTGAAGATCATTTGCTGGAATGATTGGCAGGTTAGAGGATTCAATGAGATGAGTTCCTCTTAGCGCAGGTCAAAAAGGCTAGTTAGCAGGAGCTGTCGAAAAATGCCAGCAGCATTCAAAATGGGAAATGTCATGACTTCCAGGCAGGGGGTGCCACCTGGAACAGAGAGCCCCCAGCTCATTAGCAAGTTACAGGATGCACGCTTAACTGGAGGCAGCAGAGGAGGAAAGATAATGCCCAATAGGGAAAATTATTGTGAAGTGGAATTGATTTCATGTATAATTTGTTTATCACTAGAGGGGACAAATGCTGCCCATCTGACATGCGGAGGAGTGTGGACTGTGAATGAAGCAATTTAGCATAATCTCTAGGTTGAGCTCTGGATTTAAAGAATGCAAACTTCTTTCTTCCTAACTGTGGAAATGATCAGGTCATGTTGTATTAATTAAACCTGACATACTCTCAAATGGTTTATCTCTGCAATTGTAGCGATTCAGCAGAAGCTGGTATATATGGGTTGCATTCATTATAAAGCAGGAAGGGGAGGGATTTCTAGATGTGATTCTCCCCCAACACACACACATTTAGCTTCTGCTGGAGGGAAAAAATCTTGTCTCCAACACAGACTGAATCATAAACCAACTCATGCTTACTTTCAGTAGAAAGGCAGACAGTATAAAATCAGAACACCATTTCTGTCTCTCAGTGTAACGTTCTTTGCCCTCAAATAGGTCTTCCTTCCTTCCTTCCTTCCTTCCTTCCTTCCTTCCTTCCTGAATGCTGTATTTTGCTCAATAGATGTTACAAGTGGGGGCCCACAAGACTCATGGGGGAATCCCATCTCCCCCCCACTTTCTCACCAGCCCAGTGTGGGTGGGTGGAAGGAAGGAAGTCTGCTCTCCTTCCCTACCCCCCAAACAACATGCACCTGCATCGATGCAGGGCTTGCGGCACCACCTTCCTTGCCACCAGGTCAGCCTCTGCGGCTCTTGGGCTATTGCAGCTTCATGAAACAGCCTTATACTGAATCAGACCCTTGATCCGTCCAAGTTAGTATTTTCTACTCGGACTGGCAGCAGCTCTCCATGGTCTCAGGCAGAGGTCTCTCATATCACCTACTGCCAGATCTTTTAACTGGAAATGCTAGAGATTAAACCTGGGAGCTTCTGCATACTACTGACCACAGTTCCCTATAAGCTATGCTAGGGGGCAATGGCGCACAAAATTTCAGAGGCCAGCTCAGAGGATTTCTGCTTCAGCTCACAACCAAGCTTCCCTAGAAAACAATGGGGGCACCTCCTTCCGGGGCCCATAGAATTGGACCCTGTGGTCCAATCTTTTTGAAACTTGGGGGGGTGAGGAGAGGCGGCAGCAGCTATGCTGCAAATTGAGTGCCTCTACTTCAAAAAATAGCCCCCCTAGGTCCAGATACTCCCAGATAGATTCTCCATTATAGCCTATGGGGCCTATTATTATAATGGTTCCCATAGGTTACAATGGAGCTGGGAGAAATTATTCCCCCCCACACAACTATTATGCTTTTCAGTACGATTTGTAAGTTGCCTTGAGTCACAGGGAAAAGTGGGATATAAATATCTGAATAAATAAGTAGTTTGGGCAGGTTGATAACATTTAAACAACTTCCTGCTTGGTGGGTTAGGCAGTGTTCTGACATTGATTGTTCCATTTCTGTTATACTTAACTTGTAAAGCTGGTTGTCATACTTCACTTAAAAATCAAAGTACACTGCAAGATCCCCCCCCCCAAGTGTTTGGTATGTTTTCTAAGGGTCATTGCAGGCCAAGGTCCAAGGTCTACCAATATAGTGGACTGGGGCAGGTAGACTTGTTCTCCAGAGGCCAGGTGTACCAATATAGTGGAAAGGGGCAGGTAGACCTGTTCTCTGGAGGCTTGGTATGCCCCTGTAGAGGACAACATTTTGTTTAATGAAATTGGACTTGATTTTGTTTTCTCTTATAATGTTTAAATTATTCTTTAAATATAGTTTAAAAGAACTCACTCTGATATTTTTACAAGGTTATGGAAATAATCTTCTGAAAAAATTATTTACACAATTGTCAAAATGTAGACTTGCTCACAACTTTAATGCTACTAGTTTTTTTTGCTCACGAGGTAGAATTTCTGCTCACAACACTGTGGAGCTTAGGGGGAACATTGCCACTGACCCACAGTTTTTCACTCAAGTATGTGTCTTGTTGGTACCAGAAATGTAATGTGCTCTGTCAGCAAAATATATGTAGGAAAGATGTTCCATAGTCTAGATGCCACCTCAGAAAAAGTCCTATCCTGAGTGACCATCCACAATGGTGGTACAGCCTTTTCTTTCTCTAAACCTTTCTTCTTCCACCCTATTATACATAGGCATAAAATAAAATCTGTTTCAACCTATATGCAATTGAATAAATATTATTTTGCTTTCAAGTAGACTGGCTTAGTATTCAGGCTGCATAGTTCAAGATGGGTAGCCATGTTAGTCTGTCTGTAGCAGTAGAAAACGGCAAGAGTCCAGTAGCACCTTAAAGACTAAGAGATTTTGTGATAGGGTATGAGCTTTCATGAGTCACCACTCACTTCTTCATATCTGAAGAACCACAAATTTTGTTAGTCTTTAAGGTGCTACTAGGACTGCATTGTGACTGCATTTTTAGTTTTAGAATTTTGTCAGCATTATATATTTTAAGGTTTCTTGACTCCAAGGCAACACTCTTAGTTTTCACTATAAACATTGCACATGGTATGTCACCAGAGTAACCCCTCCACTATTCTCATGCAAATTTATGCAACTTGTATTTCCACAAGTACACCATACAGATTAGCTGAAGCCTTTCAGATGAAAGTATGTTAATACTGTATTTTTTAAATTGCACAGTGCATTCAATCCTTACCTCCTTTATGAGCTTATTTAAAATAACGTTCATATTTAGTGGGTATTAATTGGCAATGATCAGTTTGTAAACTGTAATTGTAAAAACAGAATGGTAGAGTTGGGAAAATTTGAAATTGGCTATATATTAAGGAATAAAAGTGAGCTCAACACAAGAATCTATCATGTAATGAAAAATATTTAGCAAATATCATGGCTGAAATAAAAGGGTTTACTGAACTGAGGAAACAGAGGTTGAGCAAGCCATTAGAATTCTTCAAAAGCTTACAAGCTGAGTATTATTTATTTATGGGATTTCTATCCTGCCCTCTCCCACAAGCGGGCTCAGGGAGGGGGTTAAAACGGGATAAGACAAGTAAAAACAATTTCTGAATAATTACAATTAAAAACCTATATACATATAAACTAGAAATGAATAAAACCTATGGGAAGGTAGATTCCAGTTGGTCAGCTGTGTTGGTCTGAAGCAGTCGAACAAATTTAGAGTCCAATGGCACCTTTAAGACCAACAAAGGCTTATTCAAGGTATGAGCTTTTGTGTGCAGGAACACTTTATCAGATACCTCAATTATATCATTTTTAAATGGCTCTACGCAGGCTATTTTTATATTAAAGAAATTGTTCACCTGTGCCCGAAAACTCAGTCAGAAGTAGGTGCCCAATATGCTTATTTGTCCATCCATAATGTTCCATGTTTTAAGAACCAGAGTTTTGATAGAAATGACTCTTGAACCGACTGCAAGGGTTTTTTTTGGGGGGGGGGGGGTTGACACTGACTTCTATCCTTAAGACTATATGATTGAAGATAGCAGTAACTTCCAGCATTAGGGACACAGACTGAAAAAAATACCTTCTATTTATGCCTAGTGGCAGACTAAGCATATTGTGTTCTGTCTCTATCTGTGTGTACAACCAAGGTGTTTTTGTTATGTTGCAGTTGGTAATGTTTAATTGGATTCTCATTATAAACTTGGCATATATATTAATGTTCATTATACAATGCGAAGGGTATTATGGCTTTGTCTGAAATAGAAGTCTTAAGTGGAGAAAAACTGCAGTTTGTTTGGCACATGCAGCTATATTGGAATGTTTTTCCTTTACATTCTCACGCATATTTCTGGAAGCCTGAAGTAGAGAAACAGATGGGGTTTTTTGAAAATGTATTAAACAGATTCTGGGATGTTCAGAATTTCAGTAAGAGCCAGTTGGTGGCACAAAAGAGATTCAGAGGTGGCACCTTAGATAAAACCTACAAATGTGTACTGTTTTTCTCCCGGTTTATTACTAGGATACTAAATCTAACATGGAAGAAATTACTAAAGCACCCATGTAATTAGGATGCTTAGGAGTTCAGAACTAAAGGCCTGTACTTTGGTTATCACCTTACATATGATGGTAATAACTAACCATAGCTGACATTTGCAAAATGTGGGCTATAAATGAAATAAATAAATAATATTCAAATAGGGGCTTGCAATATATGATATATCTGTTTGGAAGTGGTACAAAGATGGAGACTACCTGCAATATGAGGGCAGAAATCAAGGAAGGGTGGATCTGGAAGGGAGAAATGACAGTGGCACAGCAACAAGGCTGTGACAGCTGTTTCAACGCCTGTTAGAGGACATCTTATTGTGGACCAATCAGAATGGATGAGCTGCTGGACCAAATTACTAATAATAATTAATAATTATTATTATCATATGGCATTGTGTGTAGAATAGCAAGAGATCCTAAGATTGTCTGGTAGCCAGACTTTCTAGCTCTTTAGCATTATGCACCACTAGGTGGCGAGCCAAACTTGTTTGTAAGGCAAGAGATGTTTCAGAGGTGGTTTGCCATTGCTTGCCTCTGCATCACAACCCTGGTATTCCTTGGAGGTCAACCATCGAAATGCCAGCCAAGGCCTGCTTATCTTTCAGGATCTGACTGGATCGGACTAGCCTGGACTATCCAGGTCAGGGCTGGACCAAATGATTGAATTTGGCTGACACACATAAAACTGACATACTGAGTTAGGCCATGGGTCTATCCAGGTCAAAATTGCCTCCTCTGGCTGGCAGCAACTCTCCAGGGTCTCAGGCAAAGGTCTTTCGCATCATTTACTACCTGATCCTTTTAACTGCAGATGCTGGGTACTGAAGAATGGATTTTCTACACGCAAAGTAGTTGCTGTTCTACTGCACTACCACCTCATCCCAAAATGAGTATCCACTGTTCATGGATCCACTGCATGTATCCATCTGTCTTATTCATGTGATTCAGGTTGCAAGTTTCCAGTTTCCAGTACTGTGATGTGCCATTTAATAATCACAGTGCTTGGAATGTTTTTCAAAAAATTATGAAATATCATGCAGTGGCTGAAAGAGGGAAACTGCTGTTGCATCATTGCTGATCCATACCAGAAATCCAAGTAACTGAATTTTGTTGTTGTTTTATTTCTAGGGGGCAATGCTGTCAATGGCTGTGGTCTCACTAAACCATTTATCCCCTATTAATATATTTGTGGGGAATTCAAAGAAATACATGGAGTTATGTGCATCTGGGCAGGAAAAAACAAATGCCCTTGAAATCCATGTGTTATTTGTCTTGTAGGTAAAACCACAAATTTTGAAATGGCCTGAAACCCCACAATTTACAAGTAATTTAGAATTTTAGGAAGATCATTAAAACTCCTTTCTTGCAGGAATACCCGAAAGTACCTTGTGATTAGATGAGAGTTATACTCAGTTCTGCAAAATCCCAGCTTTATTCTGGTCATTGTTTCTGTTTTATTCCACAAATAATTGATGTGGTGGATTGTGTAAGGCAACCACTGCTGATTTGAGCAGCACTCTCCCCACCCCCATGCCAGTACCTTCATTTGGTTCTTTTTCTCTGAGGGTTGCCAAGGAAGAGGCCAATAATAAGAAATAAAGGGAAAGGAGAGGGTTTTTTTTTTAAGGCTTCTGTGGAAAAAAAATTAAAAGAGAACTGGAATGAATGCTTCACTTGTTGGCTTTTAGCACAATTACCATACCTTAGAAAATATGCAGGGAATAGTTAATTATGACTAAATGAGCTCCTTTTAAAGTCCATGGCAGGCCACAGGATCCAACTGTCAGTACTGTGAAACATATTGAATTGGAAGGCTGGCCTCCCTGTCAGCCAGTAGGACGGTCTGCCTGAATAAAACAGACAGTGAAAAGATATCTGGTTTAGAGTAGCCCCAGACAAGGGAAACACGTACAGCATTTGCATACTTTTCCTGCAAAGGGGGTTTAATCCAAAGAAAGAAGGAGATTTCTGTATTGTCAGCTTGGGCTTTGTTCAGGATGAAGAGTAGAAGGAAATCTGATGAAGGGGGTCTTTCTGAAAGCTTTCCTCTCAGCCTTGAGGTTGTCCTAGCAAAGTTATATATTTGCAGATTGTTTACATACTATTGTCTGCTTTAAGGTCTCCTATATTCAAAAGGCTCAAAGTATTCCCTTCTGCTTGCATGAAAACAGGGCTTTTGTATGGGGAAAATGACTTGCACTCCAGAGCTGAAACAAGTTCTTTTCTTTTTTAACTATTTATGCAAAACACCCTCATTCTCATCAAACTCAAAACAACACAAAATATTTGCAAGACGGGAAAAGGGAAGCCCTGTCTTCTGTTTCCTAAAGTTTGTATGGTTGCTGTTTACAAATCTGTAATTATTATATTCTATAATACACGGTTTGGGGCAAAAGACATAAAATGGTATATATGTGCATATAGAAAAACTTGTATGAGAAACTAGGCAATTAAAGATTTTCAATGAGCTGCAGCTAGTGTGCCTGCTTGCCTTCAAGAATCTGAACTGTGAAGATGGTGCTAGGTTGCTTTAGAATATATTAAAATGGGGATTTGAGTAATCACATCCATTTTCAAGTGTTCTTGCTGTCAGTCTGGACAAATATACTTGAATCTTCTAACTGGAAAATAGCTCCAATCATTGCTTTTTATTTCTTACAGTAGTTCCCCTCCCATTTTAATTTTAAAATGAAATAAGCTAGATGTAAAGGTATTGGAGGGGCAATGTTTTAGTTTTTACAAGCATGATCTTTCATAGATCATAGTCTCCCTTTGGCAGAGGCATAAAGAGTTAATTGGAGTTGGCAGTTGAGTTGAGTTTGGGAGCAGCTCTAAGCAAGTCTACTCAGATGTAAGTCCCATTTTATTAATTGGTGCTCTCTGTGGGAATGGGAAAGGACTGTTAAGATTGCAGCTTTTGACTATCCATATATGTGTCTACGGGAGGGGGGGGGAGAGAAGCCAGCACAATGTAATGGTTAATTGTTGGACTAGCCTCTAGGACACCCAGGTTTAGATCCTTACTCTGCCATGGAAATTCACTGGATGACCTTGGCCCAGTCACACACTCTTACCCTAACCTACCTTACAGGGTGGTTATGAGGATGAAATGGAGGAGAAGAGAATAATGTAAGCTGCTTTGGACCCTCATTTGGGAGAAAGGTGGGTAGATATATATATATCGATATAGATAAAAGTTTTAAAGTGGAAGTATGGGCCTATGAAATGTAAACAGTACCTGTGTGCAGAATAAATGCTGGCCATAAATTTTGTATTCGTAATTGTTTGGCCCTACTGCTGACATTGTAAACATGTGTATGGGAGACGGATGTGCCAACTGATAACACTTAATGCATTTGGTATAATAAATCTGTAGTGTTTAAGGTGCCCCAATTCTTTACATATCCTTTTATGGTGGAGGATTCTGGATTCTGTTTAATTGCTGCAGCTGAATCAATTTATGTTTTTTTGAGGATTTCTTCCCATTCTTTCTAATGAGGCTAATACTGGGGATTGGCTCTCTCAGTTCTACATGGATGCAGTTTCATCTGGAAATAAATCTTGATTCTCTCATCCTAACCATCGTAATCCATTACCTTATATTTGTTCCTTTGACTCATTTGTGTTATGTTTATGCATTAATATGAACAACTGAATTATACAGCAAGTATACAGAAATATCTGAGAGGGCATCTTACATCCAAGAATCACTTCGTATACTTAGTACATGTGTGTATATGAAATACATGCATGCACAACAAAGCTACCAATAAACTAGTCTAATGCACGGTTAAATGTATATTGATTCAATAGCATTTTGAGAAAGGAAATGTCTCTCTCAAACTTTGTTTGGAACATTTTAATAAAAATGCAGGTAGAGGTGATCAATTTGGTATCATCAGCCTGAATTTTCAGAGAGGCCTCTAGAAAATCCTTAATTAAAGACCTTGGCATAAGGAGAATACCCAAATTAGAATTTGTTGGTTCTCATAATTTCATGAAAGAACAGGGTTACCAGGTCCTACCTCTTGCCGAGTGAGGTAGTTCAGGGTGAAGCACACGTGGCATGATGACATCACCCAAACATGCCATCATTGCATTGCTGACATGGGGGGGGGGGTGATCCTCTAGTTTCTGGGCAATACTCTATGTTTCAGGGCTCTTTTTGTAGCAGGAACTCCATTACACATTATGCAACACATCCCTAATGTAGCCAATCCCCCAAGAGCTTACAGAGCTCTTCTTACAGGGGCTACTGTAGGCTCTTGGAGGATTGGCTACATTAGGGGTGTGTCACCTAATATGCAAAGGAGTTCCTGCTACAAAAGGAGCCCTGGCCGTTTTTTTTATTTTTACATCGGCAACATGATAATGCCACTTCGGGGTGAAGTCATCATGACAAGGTCATTGCACAGTGACATGCCTGTTCAGGGGTGGGGTTTCCCCACCAGCCAGCTGGCCGGTGGCAGGGTGGAGCCCCAGAAATTGAGGGAAACCCCGCCCCGACTGGTGGTCTGGCAAGCCTGTGAAAGAAACAGCCCCAAGGATTCTGTTTTAAAGCCAGTGTATGTGAATTGCTTGGTGAAGCATGGTGAAAGCTGAAGTGGCAAAATATGGAAAATATGTCAAATGATTGAAATCTTTAGTGTGAAGTGTCTCACTTTCATAGAGTGTGTCAAGGAACTGGGGTGATAAAATGCAAAGTGAAGCACAATGGGGGGAAATAATTCTAATTATGCTCACAAAGTATTGATTCCATAATCAGCTCTTGCTTAAGGAAGATATTCTGATTTTAATGGCTGTGAAACTGATGGAGTTAAAGAAGTTGAGAAACACTGAGATCAATTAATCTTACAATATTTAACCATGTATGTTATTCTGGAAACTATTTTATGAAGATGAATGAGCTTATATTATATTTTCTTTTGTGATAGCCATTGATTTTAAGCAAATTAAGCTACAACTTTAGGGTTAAATCCCATTGATCTTGAAGACCCTTTAGTAAGACAGTTGCTACATGTTGTTTCAGCTGAAATTTTGCCAATTTGGGAGCTGATTTTGGACCAGAGTTTCCAGTGAAGGTATATGGGGGTATTTGATAATGTGCTATGCTACCTTGAGCAGTCTGTATTCAAAATGGGTGGAGATGAGTTTGTTATATTGTATCCTTTTCATGTGAACTCATCTTTAAAAGGTCACCAAATTATAAAAGATCCTGTAAGTTAGAATAGATAGATATGAATTAAAAATATATATCTACCTGTATGATAGTACACTTTGTAATTTAGCCATTTTTAGAATTGCCAGAATTTAATTCTGTCCTGGCTTCCTAGACTCATGATCATCTTATTGACTAATTTATGTGGTGAATTCTTTTGAATGGATTCTAAAAAGATGGGAGAAGAATGACAAGTGTGCTGTAACATGTAACTGGGAATGGATATACTCCCCTGCCCCCCCCCAAAAAATAAAGCTGCACAAGTTTTTCTTGTCCTAAACATACAGGCAGGGAAAAGAGATCTGACTGATTCTTCCAGTTCGCTGTGTTTTGAAGGAATACCATGGAGACTGACTCCTAAGTCCTCATCCATGTCTTTGAAACCACTGGGTATTACCCAGAGCCTGGTATACTTTGTGCCAGAAAAGAAAAGTTTTGTACCAAGATAATACATGAATGGTGTGACAAGTAAAACTGAATCTAGAATTTTTACAAATTATTCACTTTTTCACTTAGGTAGTTTGCATAATTTTCTGCTTCTGGCAATGTAAGAGATTGTGGCCCATGCAGAGTGCATTGAAGTACCACCTCAATATCTGAAGAAACTTAGATCAGTTCTACTCACCAGTTCAACTGTTACCTACCTTTTGTTACCTACCTTTGCTCCCATTAGTTAGAAACTTGCCAATTGTTAATAAAAAACTAAGTTTCTTAGCATATTCTGCACTTTCTGTGTAGTGTAGTGATTGTAGTATATAACTAAAGTCTGGAAAACTAGGGTTGCCAGGTACTCACCATGCACTGGTGGGGTGGGTGGAAGGGAGCCTTCCAGGAGTTGGGCGGGGCAATGTTGCTGTCATGATGATGTCACACAGAAGTGACATCATCACATCAGGGACATTGTGTGGCAACGCTATGGTTTGAGGGCAAAACTGTATGGTAAAATTGCCCTCAAAACATAAAGTTTTGCCCTCAAACCAGAGCATCACCGTGCGATGTCCCTGACACGATGATGTCACTTCTCCATGACATCATCTCATCAACATCACTGTTTGGGAGCAGAGTTTCCCCTGCCAGCCACCTGGCAGGCAGAAGCCCCCAAAACTGGGTGATTCCCCGGCCGGATCTGGGAAATGGCAACCCTATGGGAAACCCTGGTTTGAATCCTTACTAACGAGGAAGCTAAATGGATCACTTTGGGCCACTCACTCTTTCTCAACTTAACTTACCTCACAACATGGTTAATGTGAGAATAAAATGAGGGGGGGAGAAATTTTTGTAAACCACTTTTGGTGGCTTGGGGAGGAAAATGATGTATAAATTACTAAAATAATAGATACAAATGTTTGTGCACTTTGATGCATACATAATTAAATGCTAATACTGATAATCATTTGCACAAAGATTAATTGAAATAATAGGACTAATACAGAATGACTTCCTCATTGAAATCTAGTTTCTACAACTGCACTGAGCTTTGAGGGCTTTTCTTTGTTTTTGAATTAGTAAACTACAAAAGGAAACCACCAATAATTGTGAGGATTTCCAACACTGATGAATGTGGCGTTTTCAGATGGTGACAGAATTTTTATTTTCAAGTTTGTTTTTTAAAAGAAGGCATCATGAATCAGATGACAATGGTTTTTACCAAAAGTCTTCAGCCTTTCAACATGTAGTCCCTAGGTGAAAACATGACACCCACTGAGCTGCCAACAGTGACATCACCATCATGCAGCTAGCAGGAAAGTCAAAGGTACAATCTCATCAATGTCAAGGCCAGGACTGTGGGCAGCAGATCATGAGACCTGGGGACAGGAAGCCACAGTCCCAAGTATCAGGAAGCAGTACCATGACATGTTAAGCTTTAGAGCTGCAGATGAATACATGAAGGTTTTCACCTGTGGGCTGAAGACCACTGATTTATAGCACGTACATTGTATATTGATGAAAAAGTCTTTAGGGCTGTGGTTGCGGAATGTAGCGACCTCTCTAGAATGAGGGACAGGTGTGGTTTTCTATTTTCTACTTTTTTAATAGGAAGGAGACTTTTAGTCACTGATTATAAATTATCCTTCCCTAGATGGAGTAAATTTCTCCCTCATCTTTTTATTTATTTATTTATTTGAGTGAGCTCAGGGAGGCTCACAACATATGATAGGAGCAATAATTAGGACTTCATAAAAACATCATATCATCTCATCTAAATAAGTCACTTAAAATAATACCTGATGGCAGCTTAACAATTCCTGGTACAGTGCATGCTGCAGCAATGTCAGGGGGTCCGGGGGGGGGGGGACAATGCAATCTTTAGAAGCATTTTTTTTCCACTGTGAGAAGCGTGTCAGAATTTGGGGGGAACTAAATATACTTCTTTGTTGCCAAGCTTGTCAAGCACACCACTGTGTTCTCTTTCCCACCAGGAAGGTCAGACTGCTAGGGGCCATTCTGTTTTCTGAAATGATCCCTACTGTCTGTCCATGCTGTCTGACAGATTGAAACAGTTGTCTGTGTCACTGTGCTTTCAATTCTTTTTAAATGCTTCACTTTCCATGAAAGAAGTAATATATGTAGGCAACAAGAAGAGAAAATAGTAAAGGAACCAACAGCCTTTCTTATTGTTTTTTCCATTGGGGGGAGGGGAGAGTGAAGATGACTAATCAAACCTTTAGTTAAAAGATTTTCCCTGTACCCCCAATAGTAAATAAGCTTATGTCTGCACAAGCCCAGTCTTTTTAAAGTTATGTTAATAAAATTATTAAGTATGCAACATTTTATTAGTTAAAGCAGGATAGTGGGCTTCCTTTGTTCACTTATATTTCAGTTTAATATATTTTGATTTGAGGTATGTGTAAAGCCTGAAGAAATTAGTGCTGTGCTGAGCCCTGAATACTCTCCAGATAATTGAACTAATTAAATCTTTACCAACATTAACACAACTCCAGCATTCTTTGGACAGTGGTTAATTATTGTAGGAACATGGCAAGCTTCGGCTAAACAGATGAAAATAGGAGTCCTGTGGAATGGTTATTGAGTTTATTCTTTATTCATCTTTTGATAAGGTTTAATTAAAACTGCCTCTCTCCATTGTGGTGTGAATGAATGTGCTTGTTTTCTTAGTGAAAGCCAAATGATTCACTTCAGCCATGGTTCAGCAATCAAAGCCGCCTCAAAGTTTTGGGTTATACTGTAGCTGTGGAGATATAATTGCTGAAACTCTCTGTGAAGGCTTTATTAGTTTATTGCATTTCTTCATTTTTTTAATTTGCTTGGAAGAATTACAGCATCCTTTCTCAACTGCAGTGAAATTTTCCAAACGATATATACATGGCAAAAAATTTAGCTGAAATATTGCAAAGCATGTAAAATATTTATTTAAGCCTTCCCCTCACAAAATTGCAAGAGGCTATTTTTTTTTTTTTAAAGGATTTTCACAACTAGTAATTTTTAAACTTGCCATGATTTAAGCAGCGCCCCCTCAAACGCATATTCAAAGGCTAGGCTTGGATATGAAAGAAATGGCCATGTCTGTTTTTCAGTGGTGATGTAGGACTGGAATAGTGACTCATGACATAGGGATCTCAGCCAGTGATTCATTCGAAGGCAAAAGTGTTAAAGTACTGATGCCAAGCCAGTTAAAAAAGGAAGGGGGGGGGGAGTATGTCTGATAAACATACTGTTCTATTTGCTACCCACAAATCTCTCAATAAAAGAAAGAGGTTTCCATTGTAGGATCAACTTAGATTTTGAAAAGTTCATGTGTGTGCCATTTTTAGTGGATGGTGAGATAAGGGATGATATCATGGGGAAAACATGAAATTTCTAACTGTAGAAGTCATCAACATCAGAATAAATGCATGTGTTGAAAACCTGCAGGTGTGCATGTAGGTGGTAGATTATACAAATGGTGAGGTAAATCACACAGGAAACCCACTCGTCTGGCAACACTTGTGCTGTGTGGTGAAGAGATCCTCCAAGGCAACTAAAATACTGTGAAGGGCTGAAGAATGGGAAGCAATGGTTTCCAGTAGTACAGAGCTGTAACAGCTTTCCACATCAAACACTATTCTACTCAATGGGCTGAATCCAACTGCCTTTTTTTCTTAGTATAATATTTGATCCCACCACTAACGCCACCCTTTGGTCTGTTGATTCTGATGTTAGTTTGCCATGTGGTATGAAGCACTGCAGTTCTAGACTGACAAGCCTAAAACCCCTTTGGGCTACTTATTTTATAGATATATCTAGTATCACCAGTAACATCATCATTAACAGAGTGGTTCCTTAACTCACAGTAAAAGAAATGAAGTCCAGTTATATACTGTGAAAGTTTCTTTAAAAGGGAAATTGTCTCTCCAAATAAGACATCAGCTAATTATGCTCTAGTAAAGGTAAAAGTTCCCTTGCTCGAAAGCCAGTCGAATCCAACTCTAGGGTTGCGGTGCTCATCTCCGTTTCAAAGCCGAAGAGCCAGCGCTGTCCGAAGACGTTTCCGTGGTCATGTGGCCGGCATGACTAAACACCAAGGCGCCCGGAACGCTGTTACCTTCCCACCGAAGTGGTCCCTATTTATCTACTTGCAATTTCTTGCTTTCGAACTGCTAGGTTGGCAGGAGCTGGAACTAGAGACAGGAGCTCACCCCATCTTGCGGCACCCGGGTCTTGAACTGCTGAACTACTGACCTTCCACAGCCTGCAGTGCAGCGTCTTAACCACTTGAGCCACCGCAGCTCTACTGCTACATATATGGGGATTTTGTGTGCAAATGCAAGGCTAGAAATCACTTTCCTTGAGGGAGACTAGGAGCTGGGGAAGCAGCTTTTTAATCTTGAGTTCCACTTCCCTTCGCATCGGTTTTATCAAGTAACATATGATCAGGTCCTTAGCAGGAGAACACATTACCAAAAAAAAAATCCTAAAGCAGCTCTGAAATGTGTTTAGGACAATGTTTTATTAGCAACTAGCCTGATACCTGTGCTTCGCTACGGTATTTAAGCTCTGTAAATCCAGTTATAATACTGATGATCTGAAATTTAAAATGTGACATTTGTTGTAGGAATTCTAACAGAGAAGACTGTAGTGTAAGAAATGAAGCGAGACATACGTATTCCCCCCCTTCTACTGAAGGACCTCTCTCTAGACCACATTGGTGGTTCTGCCCTCAGGTGCTAGGATCACCAGGCCACATGGAATTGTCCATTTAAGAAGCAGTCATCTGTTAAATCAACTCCTGCTACCTTCCACGAACGCTCTACTTGTGTTCCTGGATTGTTTTGCTCATATGGAAACTGTGTTGTTCTGAGCACCTCAGGGTGATCTTGCTGGTACTTGGCCTGTGCAGCTCAATGCACTGCAGGAGTACTATGTGCAAATGTTTTTGCCACATTCCTAAGTTGCCTCCTCCTTGTAGCATTGGTGTATCTGGCTCGACGTTTGCCAGGAGCTTTCTTGGAGGCAGTAAGAGGTGAGAGGTGTGAGAGGGAGTTGGTGTGAGGGAGTGGTGATGTGGTGGACATTTCTTCATGTTCATGAGGGAGGCACGCATCAAAATGGCTCCTAGAAATGTCCTTTACTATCTCCCCTTAAACATTCATACCCTGGCCCTGCTCCTACACCTGACAGACACCGGCCTGTCTGGTGTTGGGGGGGATTGTATTTAAAGGCATCAGGGAGGCTGGGCCAGCAGCAGTGCTAAGGCAATCCTGCTGAGCAAACCTCCCCGGCGCTATAAGCATCCCACCTCCTCTCCTACACCTGACAGGCAGCTGCCTGTCCAGTGTAGAACGGGGAGGGGGAGGAGTATTAGAAGCCACTGTGGAGGCAGGGCTGGCAGGATCACTAAGGCATTACTGCTGGGGCAGGCTCCCTCGTGGCTTTAATCACCATGCAACCACTGCTGTACATGACAGACAACTGCCTGTTAGGTGTTGGAGGTGGGGGGAATGTGTTGGTAGCCATCTCACCTCCTGTCCTACACCTGACAGGCAGCTACCTGTCCAGTGTAGGAGGGGGAGGGGGAGGAGTATTAGAAGCCACTGTGGAGGTGAGGCTGCATCTGACAGACAACCACCCGTTAGGTGTAGGAGGTTGGGGGGGGGGAGTGGAAGCCATCAGAGAGGCTGGGCCAGCAGCTTTGATTCACCTCACAGGTGTTTCTTGGCCACTCCTGATTTCCTCAACTGTTATTAGCTGTCTGCAGTCCCCTGTGTTGGCTTTTTTAACCTCAGAACACTGCAGCTGACCAATCAGAGAGTGGGGGGTACAGAGAGGCAGCTGCCTGGCAGCCGCATAGGAATCAATGGGGGAGCACATTTTCCCCCTTTTGACCCACTTAGGGGTCGAATTTCTAAAAATCCCTTCTTAGCGAGCACCTATGCCACGGTAGGCGTGATCTCCCCGAATTTGGTGTCTCTAGGCCCAGCGGTTTGGCCTAGGCATTGATTTTATAGTGAGGGGACTTTCTTTTATTTATATAGATTGTTTGTGGTTTATCGAGATCCATAGGAAAATGCTCATAATTAAAGCTAATGGAATTCTGAGATCCCATATAGAATCTTTACAAATGAAAGAGAAAAGCAGGCAAAGCATTTTTCATTGATAACTATATTAGTAACTCTGTATATTGAAGCTATCCTATTTTCTTCCAGGGGTGGGAAATACTTCACAGATGTTATAGCTATCGTAAGGAACAGATGCTTATACTTATTTTTATTGTTCCAGCAGCAAAAAAAATTATGCTTTTTAAAATTTCCTGTTTATGTTCATTAGTGCCCACTTTATTTCTGAATATCCTTTTAGCAGGAAAAAGTGCGAAGTTCACATTAAGGAGTGGTACTGCTGGACTCAAGTAAGTATTCAAATTATTTAGAAAGTTGTGAGGAAAGAGGAGGAAGAATGACTGTGTTGTAAAATGTTTTAAGCATTTGTGCTCTTAAATGGTATTTAGTGTAGATTTCTGATGCACCTCAACAAACCACTATCTCTAGGCATTTGGTTACTTCAAACATTTTATCCTAAAGAGAAAACAGAGAGGTGTATTCCCCAGCAGAGCGTGTTGGGCCTTATCCATACTCAGAATGGTTACCAGATCAAAATATGGTTGTGAATAAAACCTAATTCAGTGGCCCCCAAGTACATAATTTAATCATTTGCAACTGAGAACATACTTCATTAACGTAGACTTCAGATCATAGCGTAACCAGATCCTTTCAAATGTAACACTGGGTAAAAAACATTGCTCGACCATACAGATACCTGAATATGAGTATTCTGAATCTTCTGACAAACCAGATTAACAAACCAGACTCTATTTTAAGGTTCAGTATTCCCCCCCCCCTTCATATCTCTCTTCTGTTGGAATACAGATTCTGTGTTAACACCAGATTTCGTTTCAATTCATTTTGCCCCACCCACTTGTCACCCATTTGACTTGAGAGCCAGTATTACATAGTGATTTGAGTGCTGGACTGGGATCTGGGGGAGACAGGTTCGAATCCCCATTCTGCCATGGAAGCTTGCACACACTCTCAGCCTATCTTATCTCACAAGGCTGTTGTGAGAATAAAATGGAGGAAAAGAGCCACCTTGTGTACCTGTGTGCCCTTTCACCTGTGTCCCAGTAACCTCTTCTCTTGCTATTGTACAGTTTAATTTAGGATTAGGTATTTCAATGATTAGTAAGGACTATTCAGAAGTGTAAAAGTCTTTACATGCATGGTATTTGAAGAAATAATGCATATTTCTGTAATTGTCGATCTCACTGTAGATTTCAGGCTTCCTAGCCTCCAAGCATTAATTTATGATATGGTTGCTTCATAAAGAACTAGATGGGGACCTGGGAAGGGATGTTGCAGATCATGTTAGATGCTATATATTTCAGTTTCAAACATAGCATTCTAAAATATGTCTGTAAATCCTCCGTTTTACTGTAAAATAATAAAAACAATAGAACTGTGTGTTAAAACACACTGACACTTTGTATGTGTCTGAGGAGTACTTTAAGGTCTTTTCTCTCTCTCATGTTGGCCTTGCAAAGAATGCAGGTTACATCTGACCACTTGGATGTGCGTAGGTGTCACTTATTATGCACATCATGGATGCTTCAACCACATGTAGGCTTCCTTCATATTTCAAGTACAACTCGCCAGTAGTTATGAATAGAGCAAACCAATTCCACTTTGTGCCATAATTCCACTAGTGACCAACAATATATAGAACTCTGACACACTTAACTGATTTGGTGTGTCTATTGTTGTTGTTGTTTGTAATCCATTAACAACTTCATGCACAATCTTTTGTAGCCATTTTGGTGGTTCTTGACCTTAGCATACAAATGTATAAAGGGAAAAAAATGATTGACTTGCAGAACAAGAGTCTGTAGTGTAGTGATTTCATGCTCAGTTGTTGGCTAACAAGCTGCCATAGTTTCATTTAGTGAAGCCCCATTGCAAAAGATGTGTTAGGCCCAGCTGCCAAGGTTACAGAGCAGGCTGCTTAAAGAACTTCAGGGTTCCAAGTGTGAAGGGAATTGTCTTGGCCCAGCAGGTAAGGAATGGATTTAGACAGAGTCACTTGTGCTCAAGATGCTGACTGGACTAAGCAGTTCATAAATCCGCACCAAAATTACAACATTCCCCTCCCAATCCAATGTGTACATACTTAACCCTTGCAAAGCTGCATGTCTGAAACAGCTTTATTTCAAAACAGGCATGAAAGATCATTGCTAAATTTTTCTAATAAGATGAGAAACCTGCCCATCAAATGCACAGCACTGTGTTTTTGTAGTTCTGTGCCAGAATTATGCTTAAAAAGACATTCCTCCTCAGGTCTGTGCTTAATTAATGTATCGGTTTGGTTGTCCAGGCTATTCGCATCAAAGGATAACAGAAGAACAGTCTGCAGACCATGAGCTCTTCCCTTTGGGAAAGAGGAAGCATCCTGGCAAAGGAGCTGCCTATTCCTATTGGGAAGAAAGGCAGTTAGAAGCTTTTACAAAGAAACGTCCTCTAGGTGATTTCCTATCTTCAGTCTGAGAGCTGAAAGCTGATCTCTCAGCCTGAGGTTTTCTGTTTGGTCTTGCCATTCCTGTGTTTCTATCCCTTCTTTCCTCTTATTTGGAAGAAAACAAAAGGCTGTTTAAATAGGCTTTGTTTTAGGGAAGTCTCAAACATTACCTTCAGGGCTTGGCAGTGCTTTTTATGTCACAGTACAGGGATCCAAATAGTTTTAGAATTATATCTAATTATTTAATGCATGACTCATTTTATGTTTTTATCTGATTGGGTAAGTGGTGCATGACTACTTCATAGCATGCATGCCAGCAATATACCAGTCCAAACTATTTTTATTTTACATGAGATTCTGTGCAGCTTCATGAACGGATCCAGGTTATCTGGTCAGCATGCCAGTCAGAAGGGTCACCCTTATAACATTTGCTCTGTATAAAGGTAAAGGTTCCCTTGCTCGAAAGACAGTCGAATCCGACTCTAGGGTTGTGGTGCTCATCTCCGTTTCAAAGCGAAGAGCCAGCGCTGTCCGAAGACATGTGGCCAACATGACTAAACACCAAGGTGCACGGAACGCTGTTACCTTCCCACTGAAGTGGTACCTATTTAACTACTTGCAATTTCTTGCTTTCGAACTACTAGGTTGGCAGGAGCTGGAACTAGAGACGGGCTGGAACCTTTCTCAGTCTTGAGAGGAAATAGCAGGACTAGAACAAGAACAAGCCTCTCCCCTCCAGCTTAATGCCTATTAATTGTGCCTGCCTGACAAAGTTATTTATTTAAAACACATCAACTATTGCCACATCTCCTTGGACTCAGTGCAACTAACAATGCAGTAACCAGGTATGAGGACACAACTTATAACAGTCCCAATAACACAGTTAAAAGACAGGTTAAAATGCAAAGCATTTAAGATTTAAAAACTCTCAGGATTAGGATGAACACAGCCAAATGTGTTGAAACAACTTATACTATGCCCAATGTTCCCTCAAAGCTGTGGGGTCTTGTGAGCAAAAATTCTACTCTGTGAGCTCCTGGCATTAAAGTCGTGAGCGAGCGATTTGGCTGCTGCATGAATTAGTCTGCTCTGGAGTCCTCCTTCCTGAGCCAAGACAAAAATGTGTGAGCCAGAGGCTAAAAAACTGTGAGCTAGCTCACACTAACTCACCTTAGAGGGAACCCTGACTATGCCTAATGCTGTCTGGAACAAGACTGTCTTCTATCCTAAATCTAGCAAGTCCTCTCACTCATTCTAATTGACCATTATGATGGCCTGGGCCCACCATGGAAAAAGCCTGTGATCACACTGTAGCCATACAGATAGTCCCAAGGGCCAACACTTGAAGGAGAGAAGGTTGTCGAAGAACATAACTGGCATAAGGGAGTATACAGGGGCATGCGGTTCAACAAGTTAGTGGTTCGTAGTTTAAAGTGCAGGGCTTTAAAGATAATAACCAGCACTTTGAACAGGGTTCAGAAGCAAATAGATAGTGCAGTAGGTGGAGCACTGGAGTAATCTGTTCTGATTGGCTGATCCCAGAGGAGAGCCTCGCTGCCAGATATTATACCAATTGGAGCCTCCAAAAGTTCTTCAAAGACAGGCCACATACCGCATGTAACAATAGTCCAGTCTGGATGTTACAGTAGCTAGATCAGCAGAATCTAGATAAGGGTACAGTTTACAAGATAGGTATAATTGAAATATGGTGCTCCTAGTTGCAGCACATCCTATTTATCCATTAGCAAGGATAGGTTCCAGGAGCACCCCTGGAACTCTTAACTTGATCAACTATGGAAGAGTCTTAACTTGATCTACAGAAAGTTTAAGCTTCTGTCTGTTTACCGTAACCTGCTGGATCAGAGCCTTACGACACCAGCCCAGGACCTTCACAATTGCCTCTATAACTTGGATGATATAAAGCTGGAAGTCTTATTGGTGGCAGCCTGCCTTACTGGTGCCAACCATCTCCAAAGGTCCTGGTGATCTTATGTAGGGATTATGGAGCTTTGGGGATATAATGGAGATTATGGAGCTTTGAAGGTACCATACGTAGCGGGTCCAAACGATCTGACCCTGCCTCAACAATGAGGATTCTTTGTTTTCTACCAACAAGAAAAAACAAAACTGAGGGAGGACTGCTCCTTTTATGCCAAACGTTTATTGTAGTTGATCTACCAAAAGATCTTGGTCCACTGGATCAATTGCTACTGAAAGATCCAACACTATCAGCAGTGATCATAGAATCATAGAGTTGGAAGGAGACCTCCAGGGTTATCTAGTTCAACCCCCTGCACAATGCAGGAAATTCACAAATATCTCCCCCCACACCCCCAGTGACCACTGTTCCACATCCTAACCCTAACCACACTTCAGGCCACGCGGACCATGCCTGAAGGAGTCGCTGCGAAAAGATCAGACCTTCACCGAGAAACTGCCGCCTGGAGACCGAAGATACCTCCACAAAAAAAGGAACAACATAGAAGAGCTCGGCTGCTCAGGTGCCCGGTAGGCACTCACCCTCCCCTGTACTGTAGCCCTAGTCAGATGAAATTAAGAATGCTCTGCAAACCGCTCTGAGCCTTCGGGAAGGAGCGGTATATAAATGTAATATGTAATGTAATCCAGAATATGACAAAAAACCTGCAGGATCTCCAGCCAAACTGGCCTGGAGAAAAATTGCTTCCTGACCACGAAGTGGCAATCAGCATTTCCCTGGGCATGTAAGAAAGGGACACAAGAAATAAGCACTGAGGCAACCCTTCCTGCCCTCCCTCTCATGATCTGCCTAAATTCACAGAATCTGCATTGCTGTCAGATGGCCATCTAGCCTCTGAAAACCTCCAAAGAGGAAGAGCCTACCACCTCCCGAGGAACCCTGTTCCACTGAGGAACTGCTCTGTCAGGAAGTTCTTCTTAATGTTTAGCCAAAAACTCTTCTGATTTAATTTCAACCCATTGGTTCTGGTCCAACCTTCTGGGGCAACAGAAAACAACTCTGTACTATCCTCTATATGACAGCCCTTCAAGTACTTGGAGATGATTATCATATCACCTCTAAGTTGTCTCCTCTCCCGGCTAAACATATCCAGCTCTTTCAACCTTTCCTTATACAATTTGGTCTCCATGTGTTGGCCCCAGCACAGCTTGGCAGAGTCCCATGGTTGGGACTCTCATATCCAGTATAATACCAGACCCGGTGTAAGGGCTACCCTGTAAACACCTGTTAAAAACATACCAGACAGGCCATCCCATACCTCCACCAGCTCAGTTTGGAAGCCATCTGTCAGAACCCACAGCCAACAACGAAGTACACGCATTCAGGAACGGTAATACTTTTATTGCAGAGCTATAGATGCAGTAACATAAGCACTGTTAAAAATTGCGGTGGCCCCTTGGGCATAATAGGATATAGGGTATTCGTATGCACACACCCCCCCCCCAGAGCACTGGCCAATTAGGCACCCTCCCACGCGCAGGATGAAGCTTGGAGACCGTTAGGTAGCTAAAGCTGAGAACCAACACTCTCCCACGGCACCTAGGAAAAACCCAGACAATACAACTCCCTCCTGCACATCTCTATAGATAAGCATTTCAGTGCAAAGCAGAAAAAGCACAGAAAGGAATGCAGTAGCAATTAACCAGACACAGACCGAGCTCCCCAACCCCCATGGCAGCGTAGCTGACACCATCCTCATAAAATGGTCAAATCCTCTGTTCTTCAGTTGTAGGGAAGGCAAATCACTCTTCATGGATAAATTGTTCTCCCTACCACTGCAGTGCATGGCAGACAGCTCATCAGGCATAGTTACATCAAAGGCTGCTACAAAAGATTAGGCAGAAGAAGCAGAAGGACTATGGATATCCATGACTAGTAGCTGAAAGTAGGATTGTAGAAGACCATATAAATGTATCTGCATTGTTGCTACCAACTATACACGTCAATCTGTGGTGCATTATTTTCACAATTTTAAAAGTAATTTTTTCTAGCATTGGCTTGTTGCAGCAGAAAAATAAGTGGGAGTCTTGTGGCACCTTCAAGACTAACAATGTTTCTGTTCTAGTTCATGCTAGCATAAAAACTTGGTAAAGGTACCACAAGCATTTGTTTTCATATAAATGGGGATGTGTCATGTGGAAATAGTGGCTGGATTGACCATCATAGTACAGTCCTAATGATCTAAGTAACTTCAAGCCATTTATGTATTCTCCAGTATTCTGGACTGCTTGCATCTTAAATATTCATGTCCAAATCATTCTGAATGGTTTGAACAAATGTAATATATCTGTGTGTATGTTTTACTTTCTCCTGGATAACTTCTTTTAAAAGCACCTGCTCTCATAGGTGGAAAATCTATATCTAATGAAAAATCAGTTAGTAAACTGCCCCTGTCGTCCAAACCTAGCTGAAATTATATACGCAATATTTGAAAGGATTTCACAAAGGCAGGTTTTTTCCGCCTTCGTTTGTTTTTGTTTTTTTTGTTTTTTGCTGATAGGGAGGGGAGAGCATTAACTGACATGCAGACTGATAACTCTAGCACAGCTGTTGAATTAAACATTGAGAATAGTTGGAATAACAGGATATTTCTGATTCTGCATAGGAAAGGTGTCATGTTTGTTAATTAAGTTGTTTTGTTTTTTCAGTTTCCTCCACCTCCGGAATTTCTCTTTGCATTTCATTAGCACTTTTTATTCAAGCTTTTGCATATACAGATATGAATTTAAGCAGCTGGAATTGACAGACTTCTTGTCTTTGTGTGCTACTAAATCATTTCCCACTCTTATAATTTGGTAGTGTTGAAATATGCTGTACTTTGTTCTCATATGATGTTTTTCCTGTTCTGCATTAAATTCCTAATAGCCTGCTCAGTCTCCTTAATAATGAAGAACCAAGCGTTATTTATTTTTTGTTTTTACTTACTGTCAACTTCCAACTCCCTTCATGATTTATCGTTCTTCTCCCACCAACAACTTCAAAAATGATTTTCCGTTAAACACTCATTCTGGTGTGTATGTGTTTTTCATAATTACTGAAAAGGAAGAGCATGGAGATATCTGAAGAAACAAATACAGTAGTTCATGATTTCTAGAAAGAAGTGTGTGGTATAGGGGGCAGGAGACTAAAATTTACACCCAGTAATTCTATAGATCAGGAAGCTTAAAAGCAGCAATTAATATAAAGCTGTTTCTGGTAATCACATAACCATTTGTAAAAGGTATTGGGAAATATGAACTAGTTCTGCTGTAGATAAATAAAGGCTGACATTTTATATAGCTGATGAAATGTTCCTAGATGGTGCCTTTTATTTACTATTTGTTGCATGCTTTTAATGTTTGTGTGCGTGTGTATCTATCTATATCTATATATGTAGCATCCTATGAACTTCAGAAGTCATCAGTATTGGTGCCCCTCTATTAATCTTTTCACTTTGTCATGAACTACTATAGCAACATTTCTAACCAATGCATATAGACGCAGGGATATATGAAATCTTCATGAAAATTTTGATAGAGACACCGTCCATTTAAGTAGATTCCCTGACCAGCCCTGCCTAGTTGATAGAGCTCGTAATCAAGCCTTGTGATATTCGCTTCTACCTAACCTGTCAGCTGGTACACTAAAAGAGTGTTTCCCAACCTGTAGGTTGGGACCCCAAAGTGGGTCACAAAGCATCTAAAAATGGGTCACGGGCCACTGGCCAGCCCTCCCTAATGGCTGCCCCTGCCAGTTCCATTGCTCCCTTTCATCTTTCGGAAACTGAGAACTGACCCTGGAAACAGAATCTCCCACTTCATGTAATTGATATTTTTTTCTTCACTGCCTATACATGTTGATGAAGTAAAACATGTCCCGTTGGTTACTAGAGTGAGTTTCTTAAAATCTTAAAGGAGATGAGAGGGAGTTATGGAATAATGGAGATGGAGAAGGTGGTCAAAGGTTGGAATGTAATCTCCATATGCAAAGGCTGTGTATGTCAGAATGCCACTTGCTTAGGATTCACAGTGGAGGAACTGCACTCTGTGTGATGTTTGTTGGATTCTTAAAAATTTCTAGTTGGCTACTATAGAAAATGGAATGCTGAACTAGATGGATGCCAAGACTGCAGCTTCCCTAGGGCACCAAAACAACTTGGGCTAGCCCTAGATGGGCCACCATACCAAGTAAAATTGGACTTGTGGGTCACCATATCAAAAAGTTTGGGAACCACTTCACTAAAAGAATGAAAGCCAAATCCCTTCAGACATGCCTAATCACTCCAACACTGCTGCTGCCCCCCAGACAGAGAGGGCAGGTGTTGATGACTGATGTTGTGAGCAGCAGCATGTCAGGGATCAGCAGTTGGTTCTCCTGGGACCTCAAGGCCTCAGCAGCTGCCTGGCAATGCCAACCCCTGACCCTTAGACAATTCTTTACATTCTGGAGAAATCAGAGACCTAATCCAGGAAATGTGGAAATCTCAGAAGAATGTGTTCTAACTGAAACATGCATGAGATATTTCTTTACACTACAAAAGATTAAAATGTGGAATTCGCTGCCAGAAGATGTAGTGATGGCCACAGCCATAGACAGTTTTAGAAGGGGATTAGACAGAATAATGGAGGATAGATCTATCAGTGGCTACTAGCCAAGGTGACTAAACAGAATCCTCACATGCAGAGGTAGTAAACCTCTGAATACCAGTGCCAGGAGACAAAACGAGGATGAGGCCAGAGTAACCAGGTGACTACTGTGTGAGGCAGTATGCTGGACTAGATAGACCATCAGACCAGTTTTCACATTCCTATAGTGGTCTCTTTCAGTCAGAAAGGTTCTTCAAGCTGCCGCCCTAAATCCTACATGTCTTAGAGCTAACAGAGGACTTGAAAGGCTCCAAAGAATCTGTGGAAGACCCACTCAGAGATTGCAGAGCAGCTTTTTAACAGGCTCACATTCTGTCTTAGATTAGAAGTATGGCCTGTGGTTCCTTTTCTGTTTGCTTACCATTTTTCGTTCATGGGTAAGTTTAGTTGCTGTGGACAGTGATGTATGTCTTTTAACGTAAAATAGTCAGAAACAATAGATCTCCTTAGAAAACACATGAACACCAGGGGACAGTGTGAGCTTCTCCTGGACATGTAGCCAGAATTACTGTTGGCCATTGGATTGATGGACAAATGCCATCATCTTCCCCAAGAGGTTTTGTTTGCTCTAGTGCCTTAAAAATATTGTGGGTCTATGTAGTCTTCCTACCTCTTCTTTACTTTGGATCTGTTTTTCCCTTTGCTGAGAAGAAAAGTGAATAAAGGACTTTGGAGTCTGTGTTTTATGTTTGGAGAGGCTTAGACAGTTATTTCCTTGGTATAGTAACACAGTAGCCTCTCAGAGAGAGCTTGGGGTCTTTCCAAGAGCTCTCTTGGAAAGCATGGAAAAACCAACCTTCTGGGACTCTTCTCCACCAGCTTGCCAATATTTCCCCCTCCTTTTCCAAGCAAATTTTACACTTGCAAAGGAAGGGGAACCCATAATGGGGAGTGCTGACTGTCAACAGTACAGACATATGCCTAATCCTTAAAGCGTAGATATTCTTTGTATCTAACCATGTTTAGAAGCCCCCTTTGCTAGTGAGGTGTATGGAAACTGTAATTTTGAACAACTACAAGCTCAGTGAATTAGGCCTTGCTGTGCTGAATTTACAAAGATTTAGAAACACAACTGAGTAAGGCTAATTTCACACACTTTGGATAATGGACTTTCAATGCACTTTAGCAATTGTTTGCAAGTAGATTTTCCTGTTTCACACAGGAAAATCGAGCTGCAAAGGATTGCTAGAGCACATTGAAAGTGCATCATCCAATGCATGTGAAATTAGTCTAAGTCTGTTGCCTATAAAATCTAGCCTCAGAGTTTAATTGAACACACCTGTAAAGTCGTCCATTTGTATAATTTTATTTGCTCTACGTTTAATTTGCAGGTCATATGCTATGCAGATAATGGATAAAAGAATACTAAATATATACACTTGAGTTTATTGTGTGTATTAATTATATTTTGCTGGTTTATATTGTAGTTTATTTAAATTAGGTGTTTTTGTTAGCCTTTTCAGATCCCTATCAGGAAGAAAAGTACGGTATTAAATTACAAAAGTAAATACTGAGAAATGTGGTAGTCCAAGATTAATCATTAAGCTATTTGGCTGAGGTAGTAGCATTCATAAATGAAAAACAGATCTGATCTGTCAAATGTTTTCTGGCACCATGATGTTACAATTAACTGAAAGCAAATGAAAAGTTGGCATAACTTTTTATTTGATTAAAATTGTAGATTTAAAACTAGTTGCTCAGCCCACTTGATTGTGTAATCTGAAGAAGCAAGGATGATTAATTAGAAATATCTCTTATTTGAAAATTATTCAGATGGTTGTGAAATTTCATGAGTCTAGATTAACAGAGATTAAGTAGTAACAGTAAATATGATTAATAACAATTCTAACACTTGCTTTAGCAGAAAATAAATGTTTCCATATAATTGATGGGTTTCATTTGTGATTTTTTTATTTTCTTATGTACTTTATAATTAAAATATTTTCTGTTTAATAGAAAATAGAAATATTATCATAATTATTTTGAGTTTTATGCATGTGAAACTAGTGGCAATAGAAATTAATTGAGGTCTGCTACTATATAAAATGCTATGGGTTTAAATAAAGTATAAGTACATTTGATTGACTACAGCTTAGAAATAGTTGTAAAGTTTTGAATTAAATAGGTGGAATTCAGAGATTCTTTTTGCCTGTGGAAGTTGTCTTCTGTTCACAGAAGAGTTATTTACAGCTGTCCCTAGAATGATGCATAAGAATGATGAAATTTAACTCAAAGATGTTCTTCCACTTGTGCAAGAGGAAGCATGAGAACGACTATAGAACTTACATTGCAGCATTGTGTGATCTCTTGCACAAGCGTTTTCTTCCACATAGAAAGGGTGCCACAGAGACTCAGTAGAATTTATGAAAGTCACAAAATAGGAAACAAGAAGGAGACCATGAGGGTCTGCAGAGTGGGGGAAATCCCATTGTTCCTTCCCCCACTGATGGTCCCTATTGCTGTGCATCTGTTTCTCTACCCATGCCTAATTGGCAATCATCCATTTCCTCCTCCTCTAACCCACCCAATTATCCATTTTCCACCTTTCTCTGATATCCTGCCAGTCATCTTTCTGCCCCACCCTGCCCAGTTGCACAATTTCCCCCAGCTCCCTTGCACAGCTTCCTAGTGCTTGTCCCCCTTCCTGGCCAATCTCTTACTTATTCTTAATGTCTTCATACTAACAACTCAAGATGTCTCTCTGATTTTGCCTCCTCTGATATTGCATATGTACAGATGTTGCTGGCTACATTTGAGTGAGTTTTAACCCCTGATTTTATTAGTTCTCATAATTTCTTGCAGAAACGTATACTACAGCCATGGATTCCCCCCCCCCCAGCAGAATGTTTTGATCTTAATGGAAGGGTCAGGCATCACTATTAGAAATATAATGAACTGATCATCTTAAACTGTCTAATGATGCCATCCCTACTATTTTCTATCTGAATTACTTCTCTTAGAAAATGGCTCTTAGTGAAGACAGGCAGAGCAGTCCCCTGGAGAGCCAGTTTGGTGTAGTGGTTAAGTGTGCGGACTCT
>NW_015169195.1:471542-490815 GCF_001447785.1 Gekko japonicus
TCTTCTTCTTCTTCTTCTTCTTCTTCTTCTTCTTCTTCTTCTTCTTCTTCTTCTTCTTCTTCTTCTTCTTCTTCTTCTTCTTCTTCTTCTTCTTCTTCAACAAAAGAATCTGAGTCAAGTCTGTGAAACCACCATATCAGGCCTTTTCCAGTCTCAGAACCTCCTGAGGTTGGGGGTCTCAAAAACAAAACAGTAGTGAAGAAACAGATACTAACCTGCCACATATACATGTAGAGTGGGGATGTTTTTGTTTAAAAGAACAGCAGCTGAGAAACAGTTATTTGATCCCCGCTGCTTGAGGGACAGTAAGAAAAGAATGGTATTTTTGTGGCTGCTCATCAGTGATCCTTGTATAGCTTGATTCCAGCAGGCACAACAAAAACACAGATTGTTAAAACACCATTGCAGCAGTATGGCATTATGTTACAAGTATTATGCACAGTTATATCAAACATACATACCTCTTTATTGCTTCCAGATTTGTGGTCTTAAATTTGCCTCAATGTGTTTCAGTTAATCTGTCACAACTTGCAAAAATAAATGATAATGCACACAGGGTTGTTTGCCTGTTATCTACTACCACAGTATTATCATACATCACTCTCTGATCTCCACGTGGTACTTGTAAACTGTGCTTTAACAAGAGAGGCCAGAAGTGTTATCAAAGATCTATACCAGGAAAGGCAATATTTATTTCGTTATTTAGTATATTCCTATCCTTCCTTTCCAAAGCATCTTACAAAACCCACAACTTTAAACAAGTTAGAGTACAGCATATTATAAGGAACAAAAGAAACAAGACATCTTGGATGGATGTCCAGCAGGCTAGTCCATCTGGACAAGGGTTGTTGTGAACCACAGGCCAAGAGCCCTTAGGCATGCACCAAAGGGTTCGCACCCCTGGCCACTCCCAAGCTATCCATACCTGCATCAGAAAAAAGAAAAAACAATCAGCCTACAAGTTTCGAGCTGGCAGCCATCTTCCCTCAGTTTTTCCCTCGTAGGTCAAATGTAAGCTACCAAGGTATTTTTCTCCAGGAAAGTTCTTTCCTCCCCCCCCCCCATGCTCCCCAAAATCTTAGCCTTGCAGAATGGTTACCAAATGCCTGCATGTACTTGTGAGGGAGTAGGGAACAATGGCAATCACACATAGGGTGCGTTCAGACGCGGCGTTTCAGCCGGCATAAACTGTACCGGTTAGAACCGGTGCAGTTTATGCCGGCTGAAACCCAATCACACTTACCTCCATTTTGCGGCTCCCATCGGTGTATGCCCGCTCACACGCGGTGGGCGTCAGCGGTTTTTTTGTTTTTGTTTTTAAACACAGTTTGAGCATGCGCATAGGCAGCCATTCACAGAATGGCGATCTTTGTGCATGCTCAAAACACCCCACATTACATTTAAACTTTAAAGGTAAGGACTTACCTTTAAAGTTTAAAGACCAAACCGGCCTCCCTGAAGTCCTGGACTCCTCCGGATAGTTAAAGTAAGGGCTTTTCAGAGAGGGAAAATCAGAGAACAGAATGGGGAAAGGGATGCTTAACCCTTTGTCTGCCTGCGTCTTGATTCCTGAAAACTGCACACACATACTCCTAGCTGTTTCTGATTTTTTGTGTCCAAACATGTGCTTGTATTTAATAAAATTTGACTTTTCCAAAGGGCACTAACATCACATTATGGCATAGCAATGAAGTAAATCAGCAGGGGCATAAATCATGTGTGTTAGTTCATAGGTTCGATAAATGCAAACATCTGGTTTCTGTGTGTAGCTTCTGTCTCTCTCCTGTAATCTAATTGACAAGAATTATTTGGTGTCATCAGCATTTGACCTAAAGATTTAATGAAATCTATTGCTCAGTCAGCAGGCCCATCACATGTGTCTACAGTCAACACATCTTTGCAACTAATAAATCCTTCTGTTTCAAAAGCAGTATGGTATTTTATGTTAAACTCTGGTCTGCTACCCACATGTCCATTTTCTTCATATTTTTTGCTTTGAAAACAGCACAGTTAAACGTATTGTACAGCTTGGCAGTTTGATATCACTTTGATAGACACAAAGTGACCTTATATACATTCTCCAGTGTACTCTAATCTGTGGTCTCCCAGCTCCCACTCGGCAGGAATTCTGAGATGTTGATGGAACCCTCTGATTTAACAGAGCAGCTGCACTGACCTTTAACCCTTCACACTGATTCTGACAGCTGCCTGCCATGTGTAGAGGAAACCTCACAGACTAAAATTTCTGTCCTGAAGTAAAGATCTTTAGATAAACACGAGCTCCCTACAATGGGTACTACTTTAAAAATAAATATTTGAAAAGCAGAGCTCGGGTACGTATGCTGCCAAAGACATAACTAGATATTCATGATACAATGTAGACTGCTTAAAAACATATAAAATGGAGCCAACTTTTTGTTCAGTTCTTCAGTTTAAAGTTATCAGAAGCTTTAAAATCTGTGCTTTTAAAAATGTGGCTAAATGGTGACATTCTGTGAATATTGGTTCTGGCCACAGTTAAGGTTGTGGATTAAGAAACAAGATGACAGCGCAAGTGAGGTATTCCTATATCTCTTGTTGAGTACATTTTAGCCATATAGTAGATCTTTTATCTGGAACAGTCTTAAAAACAAAACCTGAGCCAAAAATACAATTACAACAACAAAAAGCTTGCTATAAGGGTTAAAATAATACAAGTGCCTTAGGTTTGGCTCTTCTGGTTTGTCGGAACTGTCCAGTTACACACTCGCCCGCTGAGCTACCACTGTCATTTGTGGAGCTGTCATAGTATTAATTTGATATATGATCCACATTTGGGTAGAGGTCATTATCCCATTGCCTGCTTGGACTACCTCTGCTGAGCAGGTTAACTGCTTGAGGTCTTTTATCTGGATAAATGTTCAACAACACTTTTATACCTCAGTGACATGAACAGTTTTCATCAGAGGTCAAATACTGCAGAATTAGCAATACTCTGATCACCTGTTACCTTCTGGTTCACAGCCTCCAAATGAAGACAGAGTTTAAACTACATAGCAGAAACCAAAACAGGTTTAAAAGGAGATTTTTCTTCATGGATGCTTTATTCCAATTATTTGCTTTCCTCAGTTAATCTAACTTAAAATGAGAACAACATTTAGGATGGTTATTTAGAATGTTACCTTTCTTAAATGTAAATTTCCTTCCTTTTCCCCTAGAGATAATTTTACAAATCAGTTAATCTGAGAATCAAATTTTAAAGCTTTTAATTTTCTGTGAGATTTTTTCTTTTAAAAGCTTTGTGCTTTTTAATTAATTAATTTTTGGGCAGGAATTGGGCCGGAATGCACAGGAACGGAGTTCCAGCTGGCTTCAGAGCTGGCCACGCCCATTATAGCCAAAACCTTTGCGTGCATGGCTGCAGAGGGGAAGGCCTGGAGAGCGACCCCCCATCGACTCCGAGGTGGGGGGGCCTGGAAGGATCAGGGAGGCATTTAAACGCCTCTCCATGCCTTCCCCGGCCTGTCCAAGGGTCGGCTTGTCCGGGCAAGCCAAGGGAAGGCATGCGGTGTGGCCTAATATGTGAATGAGCAGTGCTATCTGGGGTGTGGCCTAATATGCTAATGAGTTCCTGCTGTTGGGTGTGGCCTGTTATGCTAATGAGTTCCTACTGGGCTTTTTCTACAAAAAAAGCCCTGAGGAAAATAATCAAAAGGTTGTACATCTCTACTGTCCAAATGGAATTTCTGTTTTCATCACTGCCTATTAAAATAACCACACATGTAAAGACCTATTAAATATTTTGGAAAGGAACTGAAGGCTTCAGAAACTAAGACAAAATTAAATTTGATAGCCTGATAAGAAGTGACAAAGGTTACATAATACCTCATTAAGTAATGCCTTTGAGAATATTTAAAGTAAGATCACTGTACAGTATGACTCAGTGGCTGCTTTCTAGTCCAATGTCAAGAAGTCCCATTTTCTGTCTGTGTCTTTGGGCAATTTTAGGGGGCGGGGATGTGCTTCAACTAGCTAATTAGTTTACTGGGGATTTTTGCCAGATGCATGAGGCTATGTAAAATGGCATACATGCAAAACACCACACACACACAAACACACAAACACACAAAGCACTTTACCAGTGTTTTCTGATGTTGCTAGCAGTATTCAAGGTAAAATATCCATTCCCATTTGTAAAATTGTTTCCAGATGTATTTATATCCCTGAGACTGGGGATGCTTTTTATCTTAAAAACAACTTTATGGTTTCCAAACCATTTTTAAAATTTTTTATTAGGTACTCTGAAAAAGTATAGTTCTTTCCATTTCAGAATGAACTAGATTGCCATTGCCTGTCACAGTCTTAAGAAACAACTGCTGGGTGACATTCTAACAGCATGGCTCCGTTTTTTCCCCCCAGCACACTCTTCATGTAGCCTTTTAATCTAGCTCTTGTCTTTGAATGTTTACACATAATGTATTTAATCCATTGTTGTAGATGTTTGTGTGTAAGGGTTTTAGGATTGATTCAAAGGCTTAGCAATTGTTCTAGATCTTTTATCCACATTCATTCCTTTACATCTTATCTGTGTATTGGGCAAGACATGTTTCTCAAAACTTTAAACTCTTAAACACTTGATATAGTGAGAGACAAAAATCTTTGCACATATTATATTAATTCTTCCAAATATTTATACCTCTAGGGTTAGTGCCTTGCATTTTACAATGAACCACTGCCTTCTTTGAGGATCACAGTGGAACCCCTTCATTTTTAGTTGACATTTAAGAAAATTTAATCAAAGTGCAAGGTATGATTCAAACCAAAGTGTAATAAAAATCCTTTTCACAGTAGGTACAGCTTGTTTTCATTAATTTAGCAAAGAATTTTATTTTCTTTGGCTAGAAGCTGAAAGCCTTAAGAGAGGAGAAGATTTATGGAGCAGTCCACAAAATAATATCAAATTTGTATCAAAAAGTTATTCTCTCTAATAGCAAACGTCATGGTGGAGTGCTTATTGGTGGGCCCACCCACAGACAACATAGGGGTTCCTTTATATTCAACGGACTTCATAAGTGTGTGGCATCATGCTACTTTGTAAATTATAAGAAAAAGAAACACCCTTCCCATACCAGAAAAATTTGGAGGATTGTGCATGTTCTTGTCTATCCAAAAGGCAGTGGATATTGCGGAAGGGTCAACATTGGCAAAAGAGGGAAAACACAGTAAGTGAGGCTAAATTGACATACTTCATCCCCTAAAAATTTATAGAATCTTGGAGAAATTGACATGTACAGTCCCCTAGAATGTGTTCTATTCTGGAATAAATATGTCTGATCCCTACTGTGGCCCTCCAGTGTGGGTCAAAAAATCCACCAGGAGGGCAGAAAATCCACAAGGAAGTGCAATCTGTGTTAGGGTATATGTTTCTGTGAAAAAGTGTACAAAATATGAAAACTGATTATCAGATAAATGTATATATGTGGTATGTTTAACCAGTTTTGGGAATAAATGTCTTTACTCATGAGTGACAATGCTGATTTGATCCAACAAAAGAAAATTGGAGGAGGCTACACCCAAGCTTGGCCTTATGACCAGCACTTCCAGTTGAGCCCAGAAGTGAATCACTAGTCAATACCTTACGTCTCAATGAGAAAGGAGGACTATAAACATAAAACAAAAATAAATAAATGTAATCCTTGAGCACAGATGAAATGGACTACGTATTCTTACAGTATTACAAACTGACAACTAATCAGATTGTGTTGAAGTGCCCCATTTTCAATGTTGGCCTTTACTATCAGGATGCAAATGGCTAAAATGTATTTTTAACCAAACCTGTTTTTCTAATTTCTGTTTGACGTTAGGGTCTGTTCATTGATAATTTTAAACCACATTAGTTTCCATTAATAGCAGTCATTGTTTTTAATTTGACTGTTCTGTGACTGTGTATGGCATTAATGTATCAACTCTGGGAACTCCATTATCTTCTACTTTAAATGACAAGGTCTGGCCTAAGTCATGACTAGTAAGGCTTTATCACGTCTTGGCTTGTTGCAACTGAGTGGTGAAACTCCCATATTTAGTAAAACTCTCTTCTTAGTGCCAAAAGGAGGAGTCAGAAATTTAAAAGTGTCATGACTCATAATCTCATTTATTGTCGGCAATACATTAACCCAAGATGTGTACAATAAGCCACAGATCCTCATATGACCTTTTGAGGTGCCAAATCTTCTGACTTCCAATATATCTAATAACGTTTTAGGAGGTGGAATTAAATTAGAGAATTGTTAAGGGGGGAACCACGTTTAATTACTATTGCCTTTGTGCAAATATGACTGCCAGCTCTGATATGCAGTCAAAATTATTCTGGTGTGGTAGTATGTGACCTGAGCAGAGCAGAAATGCGTTTATCACTGAAGAGAATTTAAAACTTGTAGCCTGCAGTGTATTTTCAGACCACAACAAAGACAACAGCGTTGAGTCCCTTTCCAGAATGAACAGCGATGAATGCCAAGTTAAGAGTCAACTGTTTATGCACTCTACTGTGCTAAAATGGAAGAGAGGAAAGTACAAGTCTTCCTAGGAGGCTGATTGTCTTGGATTGATTGGTTTTTTCATACTTTATGTTGCTGAGACATCGGTCAAATCAGAGCAGTGCAACTCAGAACTGGTTCTTACATTACAGCATGGCCATACCACGTATGTTCACCACATAAGAACCTATTTGTCACTATATAAAGATTCTGCACTGTATTTCTTGTTCTTCATCCATTTAAACCTTTCCAGGGTGTGATCAGCCATCAATTTAAAAGGGTGGTTCATGATAGGGCAGGAGTAGAAAGATCTGAAGATATACATTGCTAGCCTTGTTGGCTCCTAAGATGATTAGCATCGTACTCAGAGGTCATTTCGGGGGGGAACGCGGGGGAACACAGTCCCCCCGGGTGAGGTACGGGGGGTGGGGCACATGACGAAGCCCCGCCCCCCGCTTCCGGCCGCCCCGCTTCCGGCCCCCATTCAGCCAGGAGGAGGCAGGAGAAGAGGGAGGGTAAGTTGCTTCCTCCCTGCCTCTCCCCACCCCTGCCTGCCTGGGGCCAGGGAGGGCCTTCGCGGGGCTTCCGTGCACTCCCGCCAGCCTTGCAGGTCCACCGCCAGGCCCCTCATGGGGCTCAGCAGTGGAGCTGCAAGGCCGGTGGTGGCGGCCAGGACCATTGGGGGAGGGGTGTGTGGCCTTATGACACACTTCCGGTGATGTCAGGGGGTGTGGCATATGCTAATGAGTTATGCTAATGAGTTCCCCTAGCTCTTTTTCTACGAAATGACCCCTGATCGTACTAATGATCCAGTCAGGGTGACATCAACATGTATGCCAAAATGGTTATTTGCTTGGAAAGAGGTCATAGGTCAGTATTACAGTATATGGTTCATATATAGAAGGTCTCAGTTTCAACATCATTCTCTCTAGCAGAAATGGTAGAAAATATTGGAAATGACCTTCTCTGCCTCAGCCCTGGAAATACTAAACTAGATGGGCAATAATCTTAATCTTTATAAAGTTGTCTTTTTATGTTCACTCTATGATCCTTAGTTAATTAAGGAGCAGAAATTTGGCTCTGGTGGTATCAGGTTTTGTGATACATTAAAACATGTTAACTAACTCCTTTTATGTAGAATGATTGTTTAGTACCATTTAAGTAGATATCTTTGCTTTTATGAAAAGCAAATGTAGCACAGGCAAAATCAAGCATTTTTTTCATCCAAAAGATACATAGATGTAGTAAGTTTAGGGATGTCCACATCGCCTGACCTTTCTGGACCATAGCATAAATAGTATCTGGTCTGCCATATGTATTGATGCTTTAGGGTTGTATAAAGTGTGGATTTATTTATTTATGCCTATCACTGTTAAAAATATGAAATCATAAGTAGGGCTAGTAAAAGCTTTGGAGAATGGGGCCAGTTGAGACTTGTTTACATAAGGGCTGCTGCTCAGAACATTTCACAAATTCTCCTCTGTGCCCTATAGTTAGTACTGCGCAAATAAACGGTAATGAGAAACTTATGGAAAATCTTGGATAGTGATATATTTTGACACACTAAACATCTTGAAATAACTATAATTCCTTTTCAGGTTTTATTCAGAACCAGTATCCCAATCTTGATTGAAACAAGGTATTATAACATCATCTTACCTTAGGAGTAGTACATTTAAGGAAACAGTAGTTGTTTTATGCATATTTTCCAATAGAAGTTTAAGCAAAATGCAACAGCAAAGTAATGCAGTATTACTGTATGCTGGAGTATTATTGGTAGCACTGGTTATTACTAGTAATGGATATTACTGGTGGCTGAAAGGACAGGAAAAAGGCAAGGACCCATGCAGGCATCAGTACATCTATGAAACTGAGGTTGGTTAAGGGTTGTGAAGCCACATCCTCTGCTTCAAAGACTTAGCAACAAGAGTTTCATGATCCCTTTGTCTTTCTCCTGTGGGGGAAGATTGTCTAGCCCCATGTGGTAGACTGGTAATTGCAAATCATTTCCAAAGCATATTATGTACCGTACCTATTACATAAGCTTACATTAATTTCATATCCATTGACTGAAGATAAGATGCTTGAACCATCAGTGTGAGAGATTTTCCTTCCATTTAATGTTATATATACTTAGTGGTTACAAGTACTTCCCTATGGAATTTGTTTTAATCTGTTTGACCACAATGAGCTTGTCTCTGAAGCAGCACACAGTTACAAAGTAGATCATAAAAATGATTGTAAAAATAATACTTTCCCCCAGAGAACTATGTTATCCAAGATGCGAACATAATGTAGACCTTTCTATTATGCTCAGAAACAAAACTCTCAGATCAACATTCCAGTTCTTTAGAGAATTCCTTGCTGATCTTAACAGTATTTTCTCTTTTGGATAGAAACTAGTGGAGCCCACACACATTTTCTCTGGAGGCAGAACAAAATTGCAGTGTCAGCCTCCGCTGTAACAATCCTGCCCTAAACATACAATGCCATGTTCATGACAGAAAAAGTTTCTATTTCGTTTCTGAAATAACATAAATGGATCACATGGATATAAAGCTAGGCTGCCCCCCCCCCCCCCCCCCGCCCTCCCCATGCTTGAGCCTGGGAACTAGCTGGAGTCCAAATGAGAAATATAATCCCTCCCACCCCAGATCTTACTTGTTTCTTCCAAGCTAGAATTTATTTTTAAACACAGAAACCCTAAATTCAAGTATGGCCTGGATAATGAATAATTTGTAAAGTTGTAATGGTTATAATGATGATCTTAAAAAACTTCTGATTTGTCTTTTATAGCCATTCCTATGGTTTTTCTTAATTATTCTTCCAACTTGGACTTAAGTCCTAGTCTACTTTTCATTTGTTAGTGAAGTTGAAAAACTAGTACAAACAATGCCAAGAAGCCTCTGAGTCCTCATCCTGATAATATCAGTATTTGGATATAGTTTTATAATAGAAATATGGATGTGAAGGTAAAAGCATGTCACAGTTTGATGGCCAGGGGCAGAAGCTGGTTGTGGGAATTCGGGGGTCCAGGGAGGGGATCTACATCATGATTGAATGCTCCCAATTATGAACATTCCCTAAAGATAGAAAGTCTAGTTGTTGTTGTCGTCCCCGTCCCCCCATGTACTGTTGCTTATATTCAAGGGCAGGCAGATTTTAAAAAATAATAATTGTTTTTATAGGAAAGTATTCAACCTTCCATTTACCCCATATACATTCTAAAGGGGTCCAGTGCTAGGAGGGATGTACAACATGTTTCTTCTGAACATGTATATAAACGTTTGAAGACTCAGCATGGGTACAGTCCCTCGAGTACCTTTCTGCATATACATTAAAAGAGACTCTAGCCCTAGTTTTGTTTTGTTTTTACCCTATAGTTGCTTTTTATGCTTGTATTGTACATTGATCTTCAGAATGTCCATGTGAGTCATGTGGATATGATGGATTGCAGACTTTCTCCTCCTGCAGTTTGGGAGGAGCAAAGAGGATGGCTTCAGTTTGTTTTTAACCCCAGCCAAACATCCAGACAGACTGAAATACAACCCTTGACATTTAACCATTTAAAAAATATTGTGGAGTCTAAATGAGAAGAGAGTTGCTTTTTAATGAACCATTTTGCACTCTTTTTTCATTGGGGCATGTCCCTATTGACCAGGCAATAAGGCTTGTGTTCCCTACTTCCAATCCAGTTTCATGTAGTTTACCAATTACTATGGAATGTAGATGGAGCTGCATATTTAGATCTCCAACCAAGTTCTAATATTGACATACCTGACTGGGATTGGATCAGCGTTAAAGATTTGCAACTGTGGTGGGTAATGAATCTGCCAGCATGACAAGACAAGGTGAGTTACCTTAGCAATGAGGACATATTCCTTTTCTACATGTAACACAGTATGGTAGCTTCAATCTTCCCCCCAGCTCACTCACAAAGAGCAAATTCTGTGTCTCCTTCTCCTAATACCAAAGTACCACACACTCCAGAAGTACAAAGTTTTACTTTTTCAAACCAAAAGAAAGGGGGAAATGGCAGAGCAAGTGACAGTATTTGTCAATTTCCCATTCTTTTTTAATCTTAGTTTATTAATACGGTCAACAATATTATTTATTTTTAAGGAACAGCCTAGTTCCTTATTAAATCCATGAAGTCTAAATATACAGTAATGTAGTCCCTGCTGAATACATTTTTCCTTCTGCAGAAAATGTGTCCATCTGTATAGTAGAATAAAAGCTTCCATCAGTGATATCATCAGTTAGTCTAAGTAATGGTCTATGAGCATGCAATAAAGGAAGAGGGGTCCTAAAAGTAGCACCAAAGCAGAAGGCTATCAAAGAACTCCAAAATGTACAAAAGACTAATAAAATAGGTGGTTTGTCACAAGCTCTTTCAGACCTCTTAGAAGCATAAATTGTTGGCTATGGTCTTCAGTTGTTATTGGTTAAAACCAAGTAGATTGCCCACTACCTAAGAAGATAAAATGGGGGATTTGGTAGGCAAAATTTTTCCCAGTCCTGGGTGATGAATTCCAATTATTCAGACTCCTATAAAATTAAAATGGTAGATTATATCCTTTTTTCCTGGCTTTTCTCAGTTTCTGGTTTTTTTAAATCCTAACAAAAATGGCAGTAATGCCACTAGTGTAGGGTTGCCATCCCCTCAAGGGGGGCAGGGTTTTCCCCATTTTCAGGGGCCCCAATCCACTGCTGGCCAGTGGGGGGAGCCCCACCTCCAAAGACCACTGCCATGCCTGATGTGCCCAGTGCAATGACATCACCCAGAGGTGATGTATTGTGCCTAGAATGTCATGCAGGGGATGCTCTATCATTTGGTGACCATAGAGTTTTTTACCCAAATAATAGAGTGTCCCCTGAATGATGTGCCCAGTGTGATGACGTCACTTCTGAGTGACATCATCACGAAGCATGCATGCCAGAAGACCTTGGGAACCAGGCTGGAGCCCCCGCCAGGATGCAGGTAAGACCTGACAACTCTACACTGGTGTTATCCATCTTAGGTTATGGTGTGACCCACTGGTGGCTCTGACTCACCAGTTCAAGACCATTGCCTTAGAGGAGAAGAGAGATGGACATATACAATTGACAATGAGTCCCATATTGCAGGTTGAAGTTTAAGGCAAGCCCTTGTTCTGAAAAAAGGTTTCAGCCTACAGTTCTAAGGAATAATTAAATTCAGTGCATGGAAGATTTTCTGCCAGTGCTTACCAGAAGAAAGCCGAGGAGACTATAACACCCAGCCAGTTTTCTGACTCTCTCGGCTAACTGGGTGTTCACCAATTTCTCTTTTAAGGTCTGGAAATATTTTGATGTGAGCAGGGGTCGTTTCATAGAAAAAGAGCTAGGGGAACTCATTAGCATAACTCATTAGCATATGCCACACCCCCTGACATCACCGGAAGTGTGTCATAAGGCCACACCCCCTGACCACCGGAAGTGTGTCATAAGGCCACACACCCCGCCCCCAACGGTCCTGGCCACCGCCGCCGGCCTTTCAGCTCCACTGCCGAGCCCCATGAGGGGCCCGGCAGTGGACCTGCAAGGCCGGCGGGAGTGCAAGGAAGCCCCACGAAGGCCCTCCCTGGCCCCAGGTAGGCAGGGGTGGGGAGAGGCAGGGAGGAAGCAACTTACCCTCCCTCTTCTCCTGCCTCCTCCTGGCTGAATAAGGGCCGGAGGCGGGGTGGCCAGAAGCAGGGGGTGGGGCTTCGTCATGTGCCCCGCCCCTGTACCTCACCCGGGGGAACTGCAATCCCCCGCGATCCCCCCCGAAATGACCTCTGGATGTGAGACTTTCTAGTAAACACAGCCCCAGCACAAAGATGACAGCTTAGCTGACCCTTCTCCCTAATAGAACTGTCCATCCTTTCCTGTTAGGAGAATAATTTATATTTAGTTTTCTCCTCTCCTTATCCCCTATGGGGAAAACCTTTCTATAGTATGCTAGTTCTAACTATAAGAAAAGAGGTCCAGAATAAACATCTCCCCCCACACCTATCAAATAAGAAAACAAAAGAATAGCTATATAAAATGTGTATAGCACTTAACTGCTCACATAAAATACAGTAATATTAAGTCTTGTCAGTCGTTCACTCTTTTTCATTTTTAAAAAATTGAGCCCTGTATATTGTTTGTAGGTTTCTTAAGAAATATGGGGAACTGGAGAAAACTAAAAGCAAATATGTGTAAGGATAAAATTAAGGCCCAGTTGAACTCTCTGAAGTAACTTCCTGTTAACTCCTTTAAAAAACGGTACGTGATAAAATACATACATAGTTTAGCCACGGAATTGAACAGCCACAGTAGAATGGACATTATTAATGCGTCCATTAACTCTGTTTCTCTGCTAGGACGTAGCTAATAAGCAGCTGTCCATAATGATCCTGGCCTGAGGGGAAATTGCAGAGTTGAGCTAACACCACTGTGTGTTTTACTGATCACAGCAGCATTTAAATCAAGATACAAGAAAAGGTGTGTGTAGCCAAGTGTTTGAGGCAGGAAGGTTGCTTTTTAGTACACCTATTTTGTGGTTTGTTGTTTACACACACACACACACACACATATATATATATATATCTCAGTGGGCTAATATAGAAGAATATAGCTATAATTTATATGCATATGCATGTGTCTTGGGGGGGGGGAGGAGAAGCGGAATTTTTGAGAGGCTGGCCAGGTTTAATTTGTGTCTGCTTGTATTTAGCACTTAAGGCTTCTTACATTCAGTTTGCTCAGAAGCGTGATGAAGTGCTTCATGCTTCTGCCTCAAATCAGAAATGCATGAAGTGCAGCTGCAGAGATAATACATTCTCCCCAAAGGCTTTGGCTGAGCAAATTAGGTGTCAATGGGGTGCCTGCGCAGGCAGTACTCTCTCTAATTAGTCTCTTGAGCCTGGTTGGTGGCGAGAATAAGATGATCTAATCAATTGGTCTGTGTCTGATGGTACGTGTAAAAATCCTACCAGGCAGAGCTGTCTCCCACAGGTCACTCACCTGCACAGCAGGATTGCTCATTTTCATTTTTCATCTCTTACATCACATGATGCTGACAGCTGGTTTTAAGAAAATTGAATTTTTTTTAAAAAAAAGGAAATCTGGTTCAGAGGGCATGTGGGTCAGCATGAAGTTGCATTATGGGTATTGGTGATCCAGTTCATTAACATGTATTGCAAAAGACCTGCAGGAAGTTATTCTCCAAATGCCTGTTTTTGTCAATAATGGAATTGGGTTTTTTTAATAGTTGTTCCACAAAAAGTGGTTTTTGTTAAGTAAAGAAAGTACAGTTGTCCAGCACATTAGCGTGAGGGATGTTTGTGCCTAATATTATTCACAGTTTTTAATTGGAAGAAAACATTGCATGGTGGGAAATGTGGCATCTCGTTGCCTTTTTAAAATTTAAAATGTGATTGGAGGAACCGGCCGTCTAAAGTGGTGCTAAGCCAGCTGCATTGTAAATAGTACCGAGCCTTGAATGTGTTCAGCATGCTAAGGCACGGTGGGGAGCTCTGGCCCACCCCATTTCTCCAAATGTATGCCCAAATCAACTGTACTTTAGAAGAGTCACAATGAGTGCAAAAAGAAGCAAGTTCTTCCCAATTTAATTGAAAAAGATGAGGGGAACCTTCAGGACATAATGACCCTAGCTGAACCCCATGCTATCAACTAGAATTAATATTTAAAATCAAAAGCTTTTGTCTCCTTTCCCCTTAGACTAACAGCTACAGTATTTTAGAGTTGTTTGGCCTCTCTTGTTTTTTAAGATGGATTTGGAAATAGCTGTCCTTGGTTTGTGGGGAAAGGAAATTCCTATTTGGACAATCTGTGAAAAAGGCCTTCCCTTTGTCTTGAGAAACCAGAAGTTGTAAATAATCTATTTTTCAATGCTTGGTTTTATAAGCAAAGATCTTGGATTTGCCTAAGAGAAATGAAATTTAACTGGATATATTTTTCCAAAACAGCTAGATTTGCGTACAGTAGCATCTTAGAGGGCAGCAAGATTGGGGGGGTGGGGTAATAAGCTTTCAGGAGCCAAAGCTCCCTTCATTAGATTATCCAACAAAGAGAGCTTTGACTGTCAAAAGCTTATACCCCCAAATTCTTGTTGGCTTCTAAGGTGCTCCTGGACTTGACTCTAGCTGTTCCACTGTAGACCAACACGGTTGCCCTCTGAAACCTTCTAACATTTGGCCCCTGCCACACAGGGGGGGGGAGCACGGGCAAAGTGCGGCTTTTGAAAGCCACACCAAAAGAGACACGTGGCGGCAGGATCACATAGATCCCCTGAGCTGCCGCGCAGTTCCTCCCCGGCACAATCAGATGCCGGGGGGAAGCCACTGAAGAAAGAGCATGGCAGCCGAACTGCGCATGTGTGCGCATGCGCAGTTCAGCCGGGAGCCTGGATTGCTCCAGACGACAGGCACGCAGGCGATCCCATGGCCGTGCTTGATGCGGCGTTCCAGGTAAGTCCTCCTCTGTAGGTGGTTCTTTTTTGCAGCGGGTTTTCTGGCTTTAGGGACAGATCAAGGATGGGTGCGAGCCGCTTCCCAGATGTTGCGGTGAGATCGCGCCTGTTTGCTGCGTCCCCGATCCGTTCCTCTCCCGGGCCAAAACCTTCCGTGTGACCGGGGCTATATGTATCTTTAAAAAAAAAAATCAAGATGGTAAACAAGCTATGACACTGGTACTTACTCTGCAACTTGCAGAGAGCCACGTTCACAGTTATTAGCAGCCAAAACAGCCAAAAAAGCCGACTGTGTGCCCTGTACTCCACCCCACCAAATACACACATACAATATTATAAGACATATAACTATAACTATAACCTTTTGAATTACCACAGTGCTCTGAACTTGTAGGGTTGACTCAACATCACTATTGAAAACCATTGTATGTCTGGAGTGAGGAGAAGGGCTTCTCTTCTAAGCAGAAGGCATACCAGGTCAAGAGAGAGAGAGAGTTTGCCAAGGTACCCACCGAAGGGCTAGCTGGCAGTGGGGAAAGGAGAGTAAAACCACTACAGGCCCATTGTGGCCAGCTTGCTCTTTTCCTGGGTAGCTGCCATTGTGGTAGTGGCTTTATTCTGTCTTCTCAGCAGTAAGCGTGCTTTCCTCCCAGCTGGGATGAGAACATGGAGGCTGTGTGGCGATGGGGGTGATGGAGCCAACAGGCCTTTAATTTCCATCCCTGGTACAAAGGCTGAGGCTCATGAAGGCTCACAGCTTCCCCATCCTCCAGTCCCTCCAGTGCTGCTTGTTTTAGGGAGAGAATCACCAACCACAAGTGCTACTGGACAATGGCCTTGCCCATTTTTCTGGAATACAGGATGAATGCCACATGGGGGAATAGCCACAGTAGCATATCAAAGAGCCACATGTGGTTCCTGAGTAAGTAGCAGTGAGCTAAGGACTATACTGCAGTGTCCAGTGGTGCTGTGAAAAGACATTAAAGCTCTATGAGTTTACTGCTTAGATCCCATCTCCATTTCCCTCTCTTGGACACTTAGCATATCTGGTTCTATTGGTAGTGCTTAATATTCACATGTTCTGGTGATGCACTATTACAGTTCATTGCAAGAGTCCTTATTTACTGCTTTACGTATACTTGCACTGTTGCCTTTGAAAGGAGGAGAAGCCTATGTTTACTCATAGAAACTGAGGAACAGCAAACTGCATATGGAAGTACAATAATCTCTCCAGGAAAACTATTAGCGTTGCATATGCCTACATTTAAGTGAGCCATAATTCACATGAAAACCAGTTTCAGAATGTCAGAAATTGCCATTGGTCACTAGAATCTATGAATAAGTTGGTGGTGTGCTTGGTGAATGATTGCCTTGGAACATTTGCCAGCCATCCTTTCCTCTATATTGAGTCATCACTTCCTTCCTCATCATTCCCAAGTAACTTTGGATACTCCAGCACCATTTTGTTTTTCCTGTTCATTGTTCAGGCAATTGAAACCACATTCTGGCAAGGACTGGCAGGCCAAGAAGGGAAAGTCAAGCCAATATGCAAGTGATTGCTTTGGTTATCTAACTATAAATGTGGGGTAATTTTTTTCTGCCACCTATTCTTATATATGCCACAGCATTGAATGTTTGTCACTGTTAGTAATAGTAAGCTGTGGTTGGTAACATTGGATAGGATGGAGTACAAGGTATAGAGAGTTTCATAGCTACAGCAAATTTGTCATCATTGCTTTTTATCCTTTTTTGTATTTCTTGCAATACATTTCGGCTTTGCCTTTTGATTTTGTATGTGTTATGCTTTCCTTTTTTACTAAGAAACTATGCCCAGATGTTTCTGAAGTTATAGTTGCTTGTGTTATATTATGTTTGGTTTCATATGTGTATAAATGTTTAACATTAATTTACTATGTTTGGTGTAGTGGTTAAGTGCGTGGATGAAGTGTAGTGGGTTAGATGCATGTATAAACAACTGAGACGGATGTAGTGATCAGCATGGTTTACTAGTACACAAAAAGACAACAACTATATACACACCTGGGGACCCCCCCCTAGGTCCTGTTGGTGGGTTCAAATCTCTCGCCACGGTCCTATTGGTTCCCAAGTGGAGAGACTAGGAGCCTAGTCCCCATTGTTCCTACAGAGTCAAGCTCGGGAGTATTCGCTGGCCCCTGGTGGCGGTCAGCGGACATAACATCGGACTCTAATCTGGGAGAACCGGGTGATTCCCCACTCCTCCACATGCATCTGGCTGGATGACTTTGGGCAAGCCGTAGTTCTGATAAGAGCTGTTCTTGAAAAAGAGCCGTTTCTGTCAAGAGCTCTCTCAGCCCCACCTACCTCACATGGTGTCTGTTGTGGGGAGGGGAAGGGAAAGGAGTTTGTAAGCCACTCTGAGACTCCTTTGGGTAGTGAAGGGTGGAGTATAAATCCAATCTCTTCTTCTTCTTTGAGGGGACTTTTCCTCACTTTTTTCATTTCAAGGAAGTGGTGTGCACCTGAACACAATCATTTAAAAAGGGAATATCCATATTGGCTGGGGGGGTGGGGTATAAGTCTAAATAAATAAAGCACATGCACATAGTGTACTTTACATGTATAATTTGTCATTCATAGTAGTACCTTGCTTCCTAATTTTCCAAATAATCTACTTCTGTAGACAATGAACCTGAAAGTAATGAGAAAACATTTCTGTAATATGTTTAGAGATAAACCGAAATAATGTTGTTGTTCCATGGAGTAAGTCTGTATCTAGAAAGAGAGTTACAACAGACACCAGAGCATTATAAAATCAATATGGATTCCAGTCCCCAGATGGGGAATCCCCTGATTTTGCAGGCTCCTGTCCACCACTGGCCAGTGGGGAAAGTCCCGCCCCTCCAAGCGCTGCCTCCAAGAGTGACCACCAGTGGCTACCCCTCTCCCTCCCCTCTTGTAAGATTTAAAGGACCCTCCGACTGATTGGTGGGAGCATGTGGCCTGCCAATCAACTGGAGGGCCTTTTCAATCTTGCAGGAAGGAAGGAGAAGGGTGGCCACCAGGTGCATGCCAGTCCCTGCCCCCTCCAGGAACGCCCCCCAAAGTCCCCCTCTGGTGACGAGGAAGGACCTGGCAACCCTAAAAATCAGCCATAATCATATACTTTAGCACATATTTAAGAAGCAAGAAAATGTCTCCATATTTCCCACATGATAAGCAGGCCGGTATTCATTCATTGTCCAACTTCAGTGATTAGCTGGCTTTCAAGGCAGATGGGTCTCCTCTGTTAATTTTTGTCTACTTCCAAAATAGTTTTGCCAAATTGGAAATATAGGACGTTCCACCATCAGTAAGGGTATGGATCTCATCCATCTTTCTTTTATATTATAATCTATGTAGAACTCATAGGGGTATAAGATAAAATTTAGCCGTTTCTTCCTGATCTTCTTCGTAGTCTCTGTGCTTCACACCAATGGGATCTAGTGCGCCTGCGCTGGATCTGCCGGTGCCTAGCAAGCTCTCTTAGAAGGATTTTCGTGCCTGGCCCAACTGAGCATGCCCAGGAGCCCCAGTGAGCATGCCCAGAAGGGCAGGCACGGACATCCCGCCAGTTCTTTCCTTTCCGCCGCGCTGAGCAGACCTGTCTTCGAGAGGTCTGGCCGGATCGCTGCCTTTTGATCACTTTTAGTGACTAGCTCTCCGTTTTCGCCTTAGATTTTCTTCAGTTTCGTTTCCTTTTTCTGTTTTCCAAAAAAAAAAAAAGGAGTCTTTTTGTTTTTCGTCGTCTGAGGTAAAATTACCTCAGGCCTTCGGGCCGCTGCCCCCCCCCCTTGTCGCTGTCTTCTCCTCAGTCTATGGAGAAGAAGAAAAAAAAGGAGTCTTTTTGTTTTTCGTCGTCTGAGGTAAAATTACCTCAGGCCTTCGGGCCGCTGGGGGCCCCCCCACCTTCCTTGTCATTGGCTTTTTCTCCTCAGTCTATGGAGAAGAAGAAGACAAAAAAGTCGAAAAAGTGGGGATTTTTCAACCGTTGTCGTTCCTGTGGAAGTAAATTGGCTCCCCCAGATGGCCATAAGTACTGTATCTTTTGCCTTGGGGAGACCCACAAGACAGACTCTTGTGAACATTGTGCGCAGTTTTCCAACCAGACTCGGAAAAACAGAGCGGCACGTTTAAGAGTTTTTCTCCTGGAGAAGGCGCTTCAACTGATGGCTGACCCGCCAGCTCTTTCTTCCGTCGCCATGTCTTCCACTGCCGATGCATCGACATCGAAGCCGTCGACGTTGAAAGCTAAGTCCGTCTC
>NW_015169195.1:490838-490972 GCF_001447785.1 Gekko japonicus
CACCATCGATACCGACTGGTTCGACACCGACGGCATCGATATCGGTGAACCAGGTCGTGTCTGAATCAACGGTACTCGTGCTAGACCCTCCAGACCATACGGTGGAGACTGCACAGTACGATGTCGACCAAATG
>NW_015169195.1:494614-512241 GCF_001447785.1 Gekko japonicus
GCTAGACGTGAAGCGGGCCCTCCTCTTCTACCTGAATAGGACACGCCCCACGAGGCAAACCCCTAAGCTGTTTGTCTCATACGCTGCACCCCGTGTGGGCACTCCAATCACGGCCCAACGTCTGTCCAGGTGGATCGTAGGTCTCATAGAACTCTGTTACCTACTGGCGAAACGGCCCTTGCCAGGCCCCGTCCGGGCTCATTCCACCAGGGCTGTAGCCACATCTACTGCATTCCTGAAGGGAGTACAGCTGCAAGACATTTGCAGAGCCGCAACCTGGGCCACGCCGACTACATTCATCAGGCACTACGCCCTAGACGTCCGCCAGTCCACCAGTGACAGTCTGGGACGTCAGGTTTTGGCCTCGGCTAAGCAGTAAACACCTGACAGCACCCGCCTCCAGGTAAACTACTGCTCGCTAATCTCCCATTGGTGTGAAGCACAGAGACCACGAAGAAGATAAACAGGTTGCTTACCAGTAACTGGTGATCTTCAAGTGGTCATCTGTGCATTCACACCACCCGCCCTCCTGCCCCGCTGCTGTCTTCTTCTACTTGTTTTGTTAGGAGATTGAGGCGCGGCGGTTGGTAGGAACTGGCGGGATGTCCGTGCCTGCCCTTCTGGGCATGCTCACTGGGGCTCCTGAGCATGCTCAGTTGGGCCAGGCACGAAAATCCTTCTAAGAGAGCTTGCTAGGCACCGGCAGATCCAGCGCAGGCGCACTAGATCCCATTGGTGTGAATGCACAGATGACCACTCGAAGATCACCAGTTACTGGTAAGCAATCTGTTTTTTCTTCCATTTTCTCATAACATTTTCTTTCTCATCCACTTCAAGAGTAGAATAGTTGTAACTAAAAAGTAGAGAAGTCATATGGAACCATAGAAATACAGACCTTAGAAACCACAGCAAGTAAGAATTGCATTCTCCGATTTGGCTTGATGCTGTAGTTCAGTCCTGAGGTTTGAGGTGCATCTGAATGACAAGCTAAAGGTTTCTTTCCTGCAGTTATGTTAAACTAAGTTTGAGTTCAAAGATGTCAGCATTCGGTTTGATTTTACATTTACTAATTTACTAATATCAATAAAGTTCCTGTTTTAATAAATATTTTCTGTGTGCCCTTTACAGCCATGTTAATATTGAATTCCCCCTTACCATTATTGTCAAATGCTTTTCCTTCCTACTTAAATAAATGAAACATAAACACTATGCTTTGAACAGGTCTCTAGGTAGCTGCAGAAAACCTGTGCTGTGTCCACACATGACATTGTACCTATCTGCCCACACTAAGATCAGTCTGGTAATACCTGTTAAAACAAACTGCTGGGGACAGTAAACATTTCCTATGTACTGCTTCTTTTTATAATTCTTACTTTGGCATACTTTGCATTCTGTGAACTGAAATTTTGATCTAACGTTGGCTTGAGTTTGTTTTGGAGTTCTTCATTTGCATTTCTCCCTGTTAGTTAAAAGCAACTATTCAAAGGTATTTCCAGGTCTACATGTGGGAATTACTTTCATAACTTAAACTGAAGGTTGAAAATGGATAATAAAAATAAGGAGTTATTTGCCTGCCAATGTGGGGATTTCATCATGTCACCACTTGCTTGAGCTATGTTATGCAAAGCTTCCCCATATATGGTAAAATGATTAGTTAAGATAGAAAAACTTAGAGAGGAGAGAGTTGGGGGGAAAGATCTGACGTTTCATGTTAGGAAGAGTGGATGCTACATGAACTAATATGTAGTAAGCAGGATTTGGACATATTGGGGTAGGATGTCATTTCTTGAGAATTGTAGAAGTCTAAGACAGAAGACTGAATCCAAACTAAATTGGTCATTTCCACCAATTCCCCCGTATGTCATTCCACAGGGTCCCCTATCTGCCCGAAGCAGCATTTTGTGGGATCAGTGAGCTGCAGTCAGTGTGGGTAGGGAAGAGAGTTCCATTCTGCCACTGGAAAATGTAATGTGTATCCAACCCATAATTTTTAAAGCGTATGAATTAAGACTGGTCTTCCAGCAAATCCGGGACCTCTATTCCTTTTAAAGTTTTTGCTCTTCCTTTCAGTTTATACAATTACCTGTGGAGGCTGTCTTCAGATGATAATTTGGAGAGACTGGAAACGGGTGCAGAGCCTGATGTCTTTCCCCCCATCTGTCCCTAGATCCAAATAGTTCTATGTTCTGTGTTTATTTACGTAGGACAGAATGAAAGTAATACAGAATAAGAATGGCATGATTCTACCTCAGTTGAGACCTTTAAACTATGAAGTGTTACAATTCATGATCCTTATTGTAATTCCTGTTGTTTCCTTATAGGAATTAAGACCACCGGATTATAAGAGAGGAACAAAAGCTAACGAGAGAGCCAACACCATGAAGACAGCATGGCCCTGTTTCTCTTTCCCAATGGTGGATTTCTGTCATGAGAAAAACGATACTGGAAGACTGTCTCTCTACCTTCCTTCTCCTACAATTTGTTTAAAACCTTGCACGCCTTTGAATACCTTGTGATTTTCAAGATCTCTATGAAGACTAAGCTTTTGCTTACTGACACATAGCATGTTCTTTTCTTTCATCCTTTTTGTGTTTGATTTTATTGGGATTTTCCACTACAGCACAACATCCTTGTACAGATTTTTATGCTTTCACCAACAACGTCTTAAACACATTAAGATGCACATTTGGTGTCTGCATTTCCCAGTAATGTCTGTACATAGAGGGTCAGTCATGGCAAAAATCAATTTCTGTGTTCATCAAAAGGCTCCATATATTTTGTAACTTGTCTGAAGGATATATCAAGATGGAACAAAAAGTTTTTGGGGTGATTGTGACACAATCAGTAGCTTGTAACTATGCCTCTGTATTACTACTTGGAAATTATACTGTTCCTTTCCTTAACCTTGGCAATAAGTGCATCTTAGTTGGAAAGTCTGAATTATGAGTACTCTGCTTCCAAAGCAGATGTCAGGCAAACTGAAGCAGATTTCAAGAGAGACCTCCAATGATTGTGGGGGGAGAATATAGATCTATATATATATATAATACTACTAAGTCAAATATTCTTGGTCCTTTTTAGAAGGAGGGGCTTTTGCAGCTTTTGTGGTTCTTGGTTCCATTTTTTACTTTTGTTCCCATATTGTTTTGTTAAAAAAAAAAAATTGAGAAGGAAAATAGAAAATATGAAGGAGAACTGAGTTTACATTAGGATAAGTGCTATAGTATAGAAACTTTCGTTACTGAATGAGCCATGGGGGGCCTAGTTTTGATGAGTCATCCAAATTCCAAATATTTGTTCTTCCGAACCAAAGCATCTTTCTAGTTATTTTTCTAAGATGATTCAAATTGATTAGGAAAAGCCTTTCACTACCATATCTTCAGATGAGTTTTTCCCCAAGAATAGTTCAAACTTTAAAAAAAATAAATGCCATTACGATATTTTTTAAGGGTGACAACTAATTTCCCTTCTTTTTTTCAGAGAGGGAAAGAAGATGTCTATGGGAACTGGAAGGACTATGGCTGCTAGTCCCTGCCAGACATCTTTGGGGAATGGCACAAATACAAAATGTGATAATTTTGGGGTAGGAAGGGGAAGTTCTCTGCCATTCTATTCAGCACAGGAGCTACCTTGCCTCCCTAGGTAGCTGCCTAAAAGCCATTTAATTCTAACACATTTAATGCATTGTTAGGAAATAAAAAAGATGGGGCTTGTTGTATAGTTTCTTGCCTAAGCTGCTTGTTTATAGGGAACAATGGTAAATATTCATTGATTGATTGTAAACTGTGAAATTGTTCTAAGTCACTACATAGAAGTAAAAATGCTTACAGTCTCCAAAATGATGTCTCAGCATCTTGAACTTATTTGCTACTTTTTACAAATTCCGTATCACTAAGTCTAATAGCATATTTCAAACATAAATGCCTTAACTATTATTTGCTTTGAGTTTCGTATGCAGCCATTTGTATGTGATCTCCTATGTCAGGTTCGAGATATATGCCATCTAGATGTTTCAGGATGAGGTTCAGTCTCAAAAAAAGTCATTGTGTTTGCAAAAATGTGAGGAATTTTTGAGACTGGAGCAAGGGTTTCAATTAGGAAAATGAGGGTATATTCTTAGATGTAAATCTTCTTCTTTGGCAGCTTAAGGAGAGGGGTAAACAATTACACCCCTTGTTGAAGGATCTGATGGTTTGATGTAGAGAAGAATTCCACTGAAGTGCTTCCTTCCATAGGCTAAATATGTTGCACCTTACTATCCACAATAAATCAAAAGTTCAGTGCTGCTGCTTAGGATTAGAGTATGTGCACATTATGTGGGCTTTCAAGGCTCCTTTAAAAAAAAAAAAAGATTGCCATTAAGCCTTTGAACGTAATATTCAAAATCTGTGCATCAGTTCCCTACCCAAATATTTCATAAGGGCTTTTGGAGTGATTTCCCAAGAAATATTAGAAATTGTGTAAGAATTTAAAATCCACACAATTTTTCAAGCATTATCAATTGTCAGTTTCTGTTCCTGAATCTTTCCTGTAGAACTTCTGTGGATTCTCTGTTCTTTTTTTGGGGGGGGGGGGGGGGTGGGGCGGGATGAGTATTTTGTGTGTGCGCTTGTGTGTGTGCGCTTGTGAGCCTGGAAGTCATAGTGACTTCTGGCAACCCCTAGTGGGGCTTGGGCATTTCAGAGAGGTGGCTTGATATAACCTGTCTCTGCATCCCAGCCCTGGTATTCCTTTGAGGTCACCCTTCCAAGTACTTGCCAGGATCAGCCCTGCTTAGCTTCCAAGATCTGATGAGATTGGGCCTTGCCTGGGCTGTCCCGGTCAGGGCATGGATTCTCAGTTCTAATGATGATGTCTATTTGTGTACCTTCACAGAAGTCATTCCAAGCTCATAAGTGGGGAAAGATTACATTGACATTAAGGTGCTGAGAGTCCAATAATGCCATATATTTCAGGCTGGTAACTTTAAGTTTTGGTGGGTGAAAAGGAGGATAAATCATTAGCATGTCAGTAAAACGCTGTATGTCAGAATAACATGATTTTAAGAAGGATGGTTTCATAAGGCTGGAAAAGTAGGGTGGGGAATCTAGTGCATTATAGTTACTCATCAAAGTCCACAACTTTGCATGTAATGATAATATAGTATCCTGTTTTTTATAACACAGTCCAGAACCATAAGGATCTTGAAATATTTCCCAGCATCCTGGATTTTTCTAAATGATTACTTTTCCTGCTCCACCCCCCACCCCCCGCCACCGCCATACGTAATATTGGAAACTTTCTAGATGTCAACAAGAGAAAAATCTTTTTTCCAAGCACTTGAAAGGACTGATTCACATTTTCATTTTCTTAATCAATTACTGTGGCCTGATTCAGGTTACTGAAATAAAGACATTACTGCTTCCCCATGGTTGGATCCCATACCTTTCCAGTAAAATATGAAACATAAATTACTTGGGATCTTATTAGTCCTGCATAATCTGCTTATTCCACGTGGTTCTATCCTTCAATGTTATTAGAGTGGTAGAAAAACAGGGACAGAGGTGGAAGAAGCAACCGTGCTGCTCTGATAGCATAAGAGCTGGGCCAGTGTGGTTGGTATTAGAGGTGAGAGAGTTTTCCTGTTCCAATCAGTTCCTGTAAAGATTTCCTTAAAGACAGCTCGGAAGCTGTAGGAAGAAAGCTATTAATGAAAGGTAAGATAGTTCCTAGTCAGTGGAGAAAATGGAGGGAAAAGCTGGGAAGATAGAAATTACTTTTTCAGATGGTTCCTGTAAACCAAACTAACAAGGCAGTTTGCTTCCATTATTGCTTTCTTTATCGAGGGCCCTAACAAACACATAGAATGCCTCAGCCTTGTATAATATGATTGACTCTGCTTCTCTACATAGCATCCTCAGAACTATTTTATTGAAGCACAGGAAACGCTGATACCCAGTGACTGAAGAGCTTGGGTGGGGAAGTCTTCCTTTCATCAAGATATAGGAGAAACTTTACATAGAGGTCTCATCTTCATACTGATGTAAGTCATAAAAATTCCCCTCAGCAGCGCAGTGAGGGCAAATGACTCCGAGTATCTTCATTTTATGCTGCACCCAATTGAATGTGTGGTGAATATAGAGAGTATGTTCCATACAAAAAGAAAATCCTGTGGATATTATTGGTTGGTAACCTAATGTAGTAAATGGCAATGCTGCTGTACTGAATGACATTTCGTACGAATAGAATTATGTTCTGTTATTCACCATAACCACAGTCTCCTCTCTTGGCATAAAGGTATGGAGATAATTGTATATGCTATTGCCTTGCAATATTCTTAAAAGCAAAAATTGAACGGATGCACTAAAAATTCCCTAGTTCTCTTCTCCCCTTCCTCTCAAAAACTGCACTTCTGCAGTGCTACATACAAAATCTTCCCTTGCTGGGATTCTTTATATGAGGCACAAAAAGGTGCTCTTTTTAACAGGGGTTTGGTACTCAAAAATAATGTTAATATAAAATATGTATACATATATCCACACACTTTAGAATGACAGCTTAGTAAACAGTATGGTCAAGTAAGTGTTATCTTGTTTGTTTCCACTTGTAATTTGTCTGTATTATGAAAGTTGTAATGGTTTGTCAGATGTAACTGTTTTCATGTAATATGATATTGAATAAAATGTAACCGGATTGCTATTCTCCTTGGTGGTTTTTCTGTACAGTTAGCCCTATATTTCATAATTTTAAATGTCTGAAGAAGAGAGACATTGGCTTAGATCAGGTACAGCATTTCTGTGGGCTCAAGGACTTCTGACCAAAGAGTTTGACTTTCTTGGCTTCTCCCTCCTGCAGCAGCCTGAAATACACCCTCCACCAAAATCCTGTTCCAGGAATACAGGTTGTTTTTTTTTTTGGGGGGGGGGGTTTAGAATGAAGAATTTTCCCCAGGATGGGGGAGAGAAGTCATGCCCCATGAGCAGATGTGATGTACGGGATCAAATTCCTAAGAGATTTCAATTATTCCCATTGGCTTTGTTGAGGTTAAGTTTAAATTGATAGGATCCAGTGCCATGTTACCATTTTCACATTTTTACTGGGTTTGAAACAGTAGTGGCAATGGCATATTGAATTAAGAAATGACCTGTTTGTTCATTGAGGTTCATTGTTCAGAGGCTCCACTCAATGTAACCTGCTTTATAGCCCACATAGTCAGAACCAAAGTGCCAGTGCTAACTGCGGGGGGCGGGGCTGCACAGGCCTTCAGAAAGATGCCACTTGGGCAAGAGGACATCAGCCTTCTTTCAAGTTCTCTCTTAGTTGATCACTTCTCTCCCCCACACCAAAGTCTGCCTGGCTGCTACCACCAAAGCTGAAGCTTTTGCTGTAATAGCTGTTACTCCCCAGAGGAAAAAGTAAAACCGGAGGGGAAGGAGTTTGAGCAACCTTGTGCCACTAGGTTAATGCATGGCTTTTCAGAATAATGGCCGTCATTGTAAATCTGAGCCGTGTGAACCCTACAGCGGCAAAACAGCCTGCTGCTACCAGTGGGGGGTGGTGTTATGGGCATTAGCTTTGAGAGGCTTATACTGCACAAGGGCTAGGAGGATAAAGGATACAAATCGGAGAAACAACTGAGCGGACTTTTTTATTAAAAAAAAAAATTCTAGGACCTAGTATTTACTGTTCATTCCCCTTGTGAGTAGTGTGATAGATATTGTCTGCAGTGACTCATGCTGAGAGAGTCAAGCACAATAGCTGAGAGCAGGCTAACAGTTCCACAGTCATTCTTCCCAGAGGTGGTTGCTGAACAAGTAGGACACATGATTCCAAAGCTCTGTTCTGTATCCCCCTTTTCCAGTGACTGAGGGAAGAGAGTGAAGTCAGTGGCTATTTGGGACACAGTGTTCGTATTCTTGTTCATTTTTCAAAGGGCAATCTTGTATCCTCAGTTAGTAGGGGGCAGTGGTTTACTTAAAGATGAAGCTCCTCTTCCATACTAAAACAGAAGGGGGGGGGGAATCCCCAGCCCAAAGAAACAACAAAGTTGGGTACCCAGATGTTGGGTGAGAGAAAATTATGAGAAATAAATTAAACAAAATAAAATATATGTATTTATTACAAAGTGCACTAAAACTCTACTTTTAAAACATAGGTGCATTTCATCCTTGAAGTAGCAAATATTTGAACTAAGAAGTCCTGAATCTGTATAACATGATAAAATTCAATATCTCTACCACATTAAAGGGCCAAGAAGCGACAGTTAGAACCGGATATGGAACAACTGATTGGTTTCGCATAGGAAAAGGAGTACGACAAGGATGTATATTGTCGCCTTGCTTATTTAATATATATGCAGAGTACATCATGCGAAATGCTGGCCTAGATGAATCACAAGCGGGAATTAAGATTGCTGGGGAAAAGATCAACAACCTTAGATATGCAGACGATACCACTCTGATGGCAGAAAGTGAAGAGGACCTAAAGAGCCTCTTGCTCAGAGTAAAAGAGGAGAGCACAAAAGTGGGCTTGAAGCTCAACATCAAAAAAACTAAGATCATGGCATCCGGCCCCATCACTCCTTGGCAAATAGAAGGGGAAGTCGTGGAAGTAGTGACAGACTTCACGTTCCTGGGATCCCAGATCAGTGCAGACTGTGACAGCAGTCATGAAATTAAAAGACGCCTGCTCCTTGGGAGGAAAGCGATGGCGAACCTAAACAGCATGATAAAAAGTAGAGACATCACCCTGCCAACAAAAGTCCGCATGGTCAAAGCAATGGTATTCCCAGTAGTCATGTATGGCTGCGAGAGTTGGACTATAAGGAAGGCCAAGCGCCGAAGAATAGATTCTTTTGAACTATGGTGCTGGAGGAGACTCTTGAGAGTCCCTTGGACTGCAAGAAGAACAAATCAGTCAATCCTCAAAGAAATCAACCCTGACTGCTCCCTGGAAGGCCAGATAATGAAACTGAAGCTCAAATACTTTGGCCACCAAATGAGAAGGGAGCACTCACTGGAGAAGACCCTGATGCTGGGAAAGATTGAAGGTCAAAGAAGACGGGGACGGCAAAGGATGAGATGGTTAGACAGTGTCATCGATGCAACGAACATGAAGTTGAGCAAACTTCAGAGGACGGCGGAAGACCGGAAGGCCTGGCGGGAGCTGGTCCATGGGGTCACAAAGAGTCGGACTCGACTGTGCGACTGAACAACAACAACCACATTAAAACAGGACCAAAAACATTTTGGCCTCCAAAGTGTACTTCAAGGGTCAAATTATAGTATACATGCCCACTATGACATATAAACATGTGTTAGTGCCAAGGCAGATTGATCATAAGGCATTCTAAATATTCTGTGTGGCAAAAGAACAAAAACTTTTCATACAACCTAATTCTTTTGCCACACAGAATACTTCTTAGTTCAAATATTCGCTACTTCAAGGGCAGAATGTTCCTCTCTCATAGCCAACAGGCTGAGCTACAAAATACAGTGACATACTAGAAATAGAGGAGTGTGCTCCTAAATCCTGACTGGTAGACTAAAGCTGGGTGTGTGCTGAACTAGAACTAACTGCTGGTGCCTAGACTTAGAGTGTCAAACTCAACATTTCATAATCTTCCAACACACTCTCCCAGAGAACAGTGATTGTGGAGCCAGAACACAGAGACCCAGAAACTTCAGGAAACCCCCATAAGGAAGCAATACCCATGGTTTTGCAATCCCATGAGACTTTTATAAAGAAGCCATGTTGATGGCCATCAACTGAAGATATTTTTTTAGTTCAAGGAGTGATGTTACATCATCATGTGGCAGACATAAAATGGAAGGCATATAACTGAGAGGACCTGCTTCAGCGAAGGAGGGAGAGGCAGTCAAGTAGTGACGTACTGCATTTCTATGGCAAGCATGGGGCAGAGCTGGCTGGTTTTTAATATGGCTCTGTCCCCGGCTCCTCTTCTTTTGCCCAATTTCAAATTGTTAGGTTTCTCGTTCGATGGGCAATTTTATATGGATAGGGCCTTCCCGATGGGATGCTCCATCTCATGTGCAGTTTTCGAGTGTTTTGGGGAAAGGGAAAAATGAAGGCTACCTTGTTGGAACTGCATCAGTTGCTTTGCAATCTTACTTTTGCTTGTAAAGTTGTGGCACCTAGTAGGGCATTTTTGAAAAGATTGTGTGAGGCTATGTCAGGCCTTCAACTCCCACACCATAGGATTAGAGTCATTTATAGCAAGAGGGCAGATTTGGAGGTTTGGGAAGAGTTTTTAGAATCCTTTAATGGAGTATCCTTTGGGTGGGATGATATGAAATTTGGCTGAGCTCCAGGTTACTTTGGATGTAGCTGGCTGTCTTGATTTGGGGGTTTATTTTCACAGACAGTGGTGTGCCGACGACTGGCCCAAAGAATGGGGTCATGCAGGTATAACCAAGGACCTGACTTTCCTGGATTTTTTTCCAATCGTGGTGGCAGTATGCTTTCGGTCTGGTGAGTATGCCAATCATACTGTACATTTTTGGTGTGACAATCTAGCGGCCATCCACATTGTTAATTCTCTTACCTCCAAGTCCCCTAGGGTGATGACATTAGTCCAGGCCTTTATGCTCCGTTGCCTACATTACAATAGACTCCTTATGGCTAGGCATGTACTGGGGGTCAGCAACAGGATGGATGACACTCTGTCTTGTAAACAGATGGAGAGGTTCCACCAGCTTGCCCCAGAAGCCAACCCCTGCCCAGCCAGGATGTCTCAGGAGCTCTGGTACCTTGGAGGCCTGAAGATGAGCAGGCAATTGAGCTAGCTCTGGCACCCACCACGAGAAGGGCTTATAATCGTGCAGGTCAGCAATTTAAAACATTTAGACAGCAGAGCATGTGGCCAATACTCATTTTGCACTTGATGCGGTGTTGTGTGGAGCTTAGAGGTAGAGGCTTGGCCATACATTCCATCAGGGAAAAATTATCAGCACTGGCCTTTATTGGTAAGGCTTGGGGCTTTAGTGAAGCCATGTGGGATTTCTGCATATGGAAAATGTTGGAGGGCTGGTCATGTGAAACTGGCTCACAAGTCGATAGGAGGGAGCCCATTTCTCCCGCAGTCCTTAGAAGGCTGCGCCTGGTCTGGGGTACAGTGTGCGCTGGTGAATATGAAGAATGCCTGCTCCATGCCACTACATTGGTGGCATTTTTGGAGGCTCTTTGAGTAAGTGAGCTGGTTGTGGCTTCATGTACTGATAGGTCAGGCAAAGCTCTATGGATCCAGGATATTTGCTTTTTGGGGAGCAACATCCACATTAGAATAAGGATTATTATTATTGTCATTATCATCATCATTATTATTATTAATTTTTATCCCACCCATTCTGGCCTAGGCTGGCTCAGAGCGGTTCACAGCAAGATAAAACTTATAATACATAAAACATATTGCTCACATTAATACTATTTTGATAAATAATACAGTAACATAGAACAATATTAAAAACAACAATAATAGATGTCAAAGACTGCTCAACACCAAATTGGGGTGGAAATTAAGGTAGGGGCTGTGATGATGTAAACCTGTGCCTAGTGGTAGCACTTCAATGTTACTTAGCTGTTTGGGGTTTTGAAGGGGGAATTTTGTTTCATTACAGTGATGCCACCCCTTTGACCAAGTACCAATTTTGGGCTGTTACTAAGCAGGCACTTGATCTGTTAAGTTTGGGACCCACTCCTTTAGGACTGGGACAGCTTCTACAGCTGTGGCCATGGACTATGCAGTGCCTGCTATTCAGCATTTGGAGCATTGGAGGTCTCAGTGTTATAAGACTTAAGAACATAAGAACATAAGGGACGCCAATGTTGGATCAGGCCAAAGGCCCATCCAGCTCAACACTCTGTATCACACAGTGGCCAGAAATACCAGTGCCATCAGGAGGTCCACCAGTGGGGCCAGAGCTGACTTACGTTCATCCACTTCATATTTTGTAATCTTGTCATGTTCTGTGCTTAATTGTTTTCTTTTTTAGGTTTTGCAAGTTGTGTTATGAAGTGTCAAGTCACCATTTGGCCAGCAGCATATCAGCCCAGGAGGACACCCACTTGCTTGCAGTTGGGACTCAGCAAGTTTGCTTCAATTGAGCGGTTGAGCAGAAGGGGGCTGCAGTGGCCTGGCATTCTGCCACTGTTGTTCAAGGGGAGCCAGAGTCTTCCACCTCATGTCCTGTTGGTCCTCTTAGACGACAACGATTTGGGCCTTATGAAGGGAAAGGCTCTGGTGATTCAAGCAAAGGCTGACCTGGAGCTCATCAAGAACAGGTGACTTGGCATGCAGATTGTGTGGTCTGCCATTTTACCATACCATTTGTGGCGAAGCCTGGGATCGAGCTTGCTGGAAGGCAGGGAAATGAGGAATGCTATGGTAGGTGGTTTGGCCTTACCCTGGTATACAGGAAGATTTGATTGATCTGTACAAGGATGACGAGGTTCATCTTTCCAAAGAGTAACAATATCTTTTTGGAGGATCTGCAACAAGAGTTGTGGGTGGCTTTAGGCCATCTGGTGGGTGCAAGGTCCTAAGCAAAGGGTTGGCCTTGGCAGTGGCAGGTGAGTTTGGGGTCTTTGTTTGGGGTCACAGGTCCATTGGCTCAGCCTTTGGGTTTTGCAGCCCATGACCAAGAATGAGGATTGCCTTGTAGACCACCCTGGGTGGGCTCATCCCCTCTACGTTTGTGTGGTTTGGGAGGAGAGCTCCTAGTTGGTTCAAACATTACTATGCCAGCCGGGCCTAAGCCAAAGGGATGGCTCACACTCGGGGCAATTGTGTGTCACCCAACATATGTCAAGGAGGTTGTCTGGGGGAGCAACACCTGCCTTGGCTGTCTTCCATACTTGGGGTGTTTTTTCCTTGCCACATGAATTATAAATAGTTAATAAAATGGCCCATAGTTTAAAACCCAACTTTGTGTCTGTCTCTTTCTTCTGACCGGGGGAGGGGGGGAATTCAGTGCTCCCTGTCATCTTGTCAGTCATTATTAGTAAGTAATGGGTCATACCCTGCCTACCCTTGTAAGGTGGATTGTGTCATTAGAACCTATACAACTGATGAATAAACTAAGCTTCCTCTGGCTCAACCCAGTTTCTGGGAAATGTATTTGTTATGAACATTTCTATACTTGTTGCTCAAGGAACCTGCCCAAAGTCGCTTCCAAAGTAAAACAATAAAACTTAAATTTTGTTTAAAAACATTAAAAATGCAGCCATAGTATAAAAACAATAAAACATATATATTATAGTAAAAGGTAAAGGTTCCCTTGCTCGAAAGCCAGTTGAATCCGACTCTAGGGTTGCGGTGCTTATCTCCGTTTCAAAGCCGAAGAGCCAGCGCTGTCCGAAGACGTTTCCGTGGTCATGTGGCTGGCATGACTAAACACCAAGGTGCACGGAACGCTGTTACCTTCCCACCGAAGTGGTCCCTATTTATCTACCTGCAATTTCTTGCTTTCGAACTGCTAGGTTGGCAGGAGCTGGAACTAGAGACAGGAGCTCACCCTGTCTTGTGGCACCCGGGTCTTGAACTGCTGAACTACTGACCTTCCACAGCCTGCAGTTCAGCGTCTTAATAAATGCATATATGTAAATGAGAAATGACATGGCTTTATTTGATGGCAATATTCAGGATTCTGTAGAATTAAGATGACATTTACACAAGTTATACACTGTAAAATGGTTCTCTGATGCATTACATAAGGCGTGCAGGTAGCTTGCTTTACCAGTGACTTCTTATACTTTTATTAATTATATAAAAGATACTTTGAGTTTGCAAAGACAGCCATAGGCTAAAAAACAAATGAGGTGAACTCTTACTTCACACTGACTACCCTTGCTGTTCAGCATAGCAAAGTAACCTGCTTTCCTCCAGTGTGTCTATTGGCCCTCTTTTCAATGACCTGATTATGTTTTGGTTGGACGACTGGAATGAACTATCTATGGGGCATCTTTGGAGACTGCTTAGAAGCTTTAACTGGTTTTAAAATGCAGTGGCAATGCTGCTGGCAGGTGGGAGTCGTAGGGATCATATTTCACCAGTTGTACAAGACGGTTGCTGGCAGCGGCCAGGTTTGGGGCAAAATTCAAAGTGGTTTTACTACCTGTCCAGTCTGACCAGGGTTCTTGAAAGGTCACATTCCCCAATACTGGAGTTTTTCTGGCTCAAACATTTGGCTGAGAAACCTTCCCTTTCTTGCTGTTTTTCCTCTCTATGTCCCCTGTTGTGAAAAAGTTTTTATCTCTCTCTTTTCCATGGTCTTAGTTTAAGGGTTTCCCCACCTTCAGTATATCTCAGTGCTGTTGGTTTTATACTTCGTATGCATTCTTTTATTGGAATTTTATGCTGCCCTGGGAATATTCCATAGAGAAAGTAAGGTATAAGTATTTAAATACTGAAATGCTGGGTTCTCCAGGCTATTGTACAACTACAATTGTACTCCTCAAAGCTATTTGTACACAGTATTTATTAGGCTTGTGGAAGTAAGAAAATCTTCTCTTGAGAGTAGTTATCCTGTGAAGCAGCAGCCATCAAGTTCCATTGACCTGTCTAAACCACAGCGTGGCAGCTTTGGCAGATGATTCTACCTTTTAACAGAAGAGGAGATTGGATTTATTCCCTGCCCTTCACTCCCAAATCTCAGAGCAGCTTACAATCTCCTTTCCTTTTCCCTTCCCACAACAGACACCCAGTGAGGTACGTGAGGCTGAGAAACCTCTGAGAGAACTGCTGTTGAGAGAACAGCTGTCACAGAACTTGAGGCTGACCCAAGGTCACCCAGCTGGCTATATGTGGAGGAGTGGGGAATCAAACCCAGTTCTCCCAGACTAGAGTCTGTGCTTTAACCACTACACCAATCTGGCTCTCATTTATTTAGACCAGCTTTTGTGAGCAAACCAGTTGGTGCTTTGTTAGGAAGGCTAATGTGGAAGCTCCTCTGTTGAGAGTATTGGCTGCCTGGCACTTGGATTCTCTTACCAGTTGTTGACTTGTCTGAAACTGCTTCAGTCTGCTTTTGTAGAATGATTTTTCTCAGGCATTGATCTCACAAAACGCTGCTGCAGTTTAATATTGTCTAGGCTTTGTATGGCAGTGCTGTTGATACCGCTAGGATTTATACAAAACAGGCTGGATATATACCTTTTGCAAAAATGCTGTCTCGATGCCTTCCAACAATATCACCTATGACACTAGGAAAGCCCTTTTAGGCTGCAGTCACACACACTAAATAATCCACTTTCAACGCACTTTCCAACTGGATTTTGCCAGTTCACGCAGTAAAATCCAGTTGGAAAGTGCACTGAAAGTGGATTGAAAGTGGATTATTTAGTGTGTGTGACCGCAGCCTTAGTGGTCCTATTCTCACATCAAGGACCAACACACAAATTGTCCTCCTGTGAGTATATATTGCTGAAAATTTTTCTCTTCCTGCTGTGAGGTAATATTTATTAACAACAGTTAGTCCTCCACTGTTTTTAAAAGCCAAGGGAATGTCCATCCTTTGGCTTAAAGACAAGGAAGTGGGAAGAACTCTATGGAATTCTTTAATGAAAAACCCTTCAAAAGGCAAGAATAGGGAAAGTGATGTAAAATAGCTTTGCATTTTCTTCCAGAACCCTACAACAGCATTTGACATCTGAACTGAAAAAACAAAACATAGAATTCATGTACTATCATTATTAAGGAAATTATCTATGAAACAGGAGATCCTTGGTTCAAATCTCATAGCAGCCATGACCTCCTTAAGTGATTTTAGGAAATCCACTCCCTACCTCAGCCACACTCTCTAGTTTAGAATATAAAATCAATAATACTGACCTACCTCATGGGGTTCTAATAATGTCAATAAGGTAATGGTTTGAAGTGCTTTCTATGTTTGCAGGTGCTGAATACATTCGAAATACTGGTGTTATTGTTTATACTGTGATAGGAAACAATGCCATTATCATAGAGTGGTTCCTATTTAAAGTTTATTTTTCAGTTTTGGTTTTGGGGTCCTATATTTAGCCAAATTCACTTGAAAACACAAAAACTGCTTTCTCAAACGGGTCTTTGTGCCTCTTGCTCTGTTTAAGTTAATACATATTCTTAGCACTTCTTCCTTTTTTCTGCTCTACTGTTGGTGTGGCAAAACAGCCCCTATGCTGCCATGCCCTCCAAGGTCTCTACCTGTCCTGTGCCACCCACCTGACTTTCCCAACACCTGGAGGGATTTTTCTCTCCCTCTTTCAGTCCAACTGCTGCCACCACCTGCCCTTTGTAGGAACTGGTCACTGAGAGGACCAGGGCTCCCAGCTTCCCTTCCATATTCTGAGGCCTCACCTCTGTGTCTCCTGCTATCCAGTGTCTGGTTACCAGGAGGACAGCTTACTGCCTTGTGTACCATTGGAGGGTGTAGTTGCTTGACAACTGACGACCCCTCCCCTTCTTCCTGGAACTCATTCTAAAATAGTGTGCATGGAAGGATGGAGGTCTAATGCGGTTCAGAGAACCGCTACCAGCATTAAAAGTTACAAAGCATTTCTTAAAAAGAAAAGGTCCACACACATATTCTCAGCACAGCTGCAGATTGCACAAGGGATCCAAAAGAAAATGGTGAAATGCAATTCCTCTGTCTTTCTGTCTTTACATGCCCTAGTAGATGTCACCATAAGGCAAGCTCTTTAGCTTAAAAGGTTACAGTTGCTCTACAAAGTTCCCACTATCTTGGAGCCTCTGCTCAGGCCTGCAGGCCTGCACACAGCAATGGATAACTCCGGCCAACCTCAGGTAAGACTGCTTTCTGCCTTGATGGAATCAGGCCCTCCTCCTGACTCCCAGGAGTTTCATCTTCTGTCTTTCGCCTCCCCGTGGCCATGTCAGGCCAGATCAAAGAAGTTTTTCCTGAAGTCTCCAGGAAAAAAACTTCTCTAGAGTTTTCACCCTCCCAAACCTTGTTCCCTGCTAGATGTCTCCTATCTAGCTCTGTGTATATGTGACTTGACAATCTAATTGTGCCTACCATTTATGTTTGTAAAAGTGTGATGAGTGAGGCTGCCAAGCAATTGACTTCCCCCCCTCCTCCTGCCTGTACTCTGCAAGCAAAAAAGAAACTTTAAAAAACTCACATTGAAGGTTTTGCTCAGTTCAAATCTCCAAAGAAAAATGCATTTCTCCACAGCTGGGGGGATTTGATACAGTAATACTATATGAAACAGCCCAGAAAACAAATTGTAATGGACATGAAATTTCTGTAATACGCAAAATACGCATCTCAGCTACACACATTAGTTCCAGGATTCTAACCAAAGGAAAGCGTTCTTAGATACACATCTCCATTAATATTTTGAGCTCTAATTCTGATACAACAAGCCAATCAGGCTTAAAGGGGAATATTAGTCTTTTCTTATTCAAAGGTAGCAATGTTCAGAATTAAATTTCTCCACACTCAGGTCTGCTGTCTTTCCAGAATGAATCATCTCACACAAAAAGAGAGTGCGAGTTGTGCACACACTCCTTCCAAATCCAGACTCCTGTCTTGCATCAATAGTAAGTGAACAAGTTGTGCATTTTAACAGCACCGAGAGAGCTGACTGTTGATGCCCAGTTGGACATTTGGGAGCTGTCTGCTGTTTTGCAT
>NW_015169195.1:512279-524775 GCF_001447785.1 Gekko japonicus
GACAGATATTTGATGTCTGAGAGAGAAAGAGAGGGATAGGAATTATAGTAGCTGGGGGGAAAAAGAGGAGGTGGGGAAAGGAGTAAGAGAAAAATTTATCTTCAGATTTTGTAAGCAGTTAAATAAGAACAAAACAATCAGAGATACTTTAGCAAAATAGAGGAAAGGTACTAAATTGGTATGATTTAACTGTATTTAAACTACTGATACCAAGAGTACCTGCAGTTCAGATGGCTACAGCGGTATTGCAAGGATCAAACCAAGGATGGGAAAACTTACACACTGTCCTGAACTCCTTGGAGGAAGAGTGGGTTAAACATGTGACAGATTTCCTACCTTCATGGAGGAAGAATTTGCTGCCAATTAACCAATGGCACAGCATAGAGGCCAAGGCCTTCCCCTGATGTTACATCCTTCCACTGGGTTTCCAAGGTTTCCTGCCTCTGAATGTGAATGTTCACTTAACTTAATAATAAATAATAATAATAATAATCTTTCAATTTATTAATCGCTCAATCCTTGCAGAGCTGCCGGCTCTGAGCGATTTACAGTTACTCATGTGTTGACACGGGACTAACAATGATGGGAGTAAGGGAGGACAACATATATCATTTTTAATCACACACACTTCGCAGTCGACAGGGAGTTTGGTCAGCTGTAAGCATCAGACGTGTTCCGGCAGCATTCTTTAGTCGGCGTCGCTTGATGTCGTCAGCATTTTTTCTCAGTCGCAGCACACCACTGCCACCGTCTGGCCAGAATGGCCCATTACAGGCTTTTTCTTTGATGCTGCGTAGATCTCTCTCGGCTTTTGATCTTACGCGCGGACCTTCCGTTTGTCGGCTAACACTTCCCCACCGGGGGTTAAGTGTGCCCACCCTCTCTAAGGAGTGGTACCCATTTTATCTACTCGCCGAAGCTTTCGAACCGTTGGGTGGACAGCGAGCTGGGGACACGGCTGGTAGCTCACACCAGTGCAGGGCTCTAACTGACAGCAGTCCTGTTCAGCTCAGATGTTTAACCAGAGGATAAATTCCCTGTGCCACCGCTCCCATGGTTAGTAGCAATTGGTGGACCTCTCCTCCATGAATCTGTCTAACCCCCTTTAAGAGCCATCTCATCCTGGTTCTCATACATCATAAACACAACTTCCTAGTGCCTCAAACACGTTTTTCAGTCGCGTTAGTTCACACACTTGACTGTGAAGATACCCAATAATGTTTAGGACTCATATGAACAAGTCCTACAAAATTAAACTCCAAACGTGAGCCGTCATTCGAGGGAGACACCAACTCAGGGTCCGTTTCAGAGAGTCTAACCCACTGCCTCATAATAAACTGTCACCAATAAGTGTTACCTTTGGCACACTTTGTGGGATATTCCATTGCTCCCTCTTGGCCAACAGTTCCTTTCATGCCACATAGGCTTTTTTCAGGGTGGAAACTTGACAGCCGTAACTGTATAGTAAACATGTCTGGGTTTTTAACAGTCTTCTGCCATAAGAATGCATTTGAGGGGGAAACAGAGCAGTGTCTTCTTTCTCTGCTTGCTAATAGAGGGCATGTCTCAAAGTGTAGGAGAAGCAGGTGGTTTGGCCCTTGCTCTCTCTAGACAACTGCAGCTGGGGGGGGGGCGCAATCCACCACAGGAGGTGTTTCCTGCAGCTCTTCCTCTCTCCCTCCCTCTCTCCCTCCCCCCCCTCCTGAATCACCTGCAGGGGAAGGGAATTTTGCATACTTTAAGGCAGCATTACTATGTCTAAACTCTGGTATTTGGCTTGTTGAAAAAAATTAGTAACCAGGCAGCCACAGGGTAACATTTCCCTGGCAAGATGCATTTTTCTTAGAAGTATGTGGTTCCGTTTTGTCACTATATAAAGCTGCGTATGGAAAAAGCAAATGAAAATTCAAAACTTAATACATTTAGAGCTCTTTTAAAAAAAGAAAGTAATTTGCTTTCTGTTTGCAGATGGAAAGATCTGCATTGCTATATATTTGTCTCTCTCAGCATAACAAATTAAAGAATTTTCATCATCATATCTAAAAACTGCTAGGCCTGGAACCTCAGATCTTTGGCTCTGTGCTCAGTTTCCCTATGTAGTCAATCCCAATGGCAATCCAAATTGAGAAGTGCCCTGGGCTATGAAGACCTCCCAGGGGCCAGAGAAATTCCACCCATACAGACAACCTGTTGTTTTCCATCTTTAAAGGACTTCAAAAACTTCTAGATCAAGAAGAGAAGAAGAAGAGATTGGATTTATACCCCACCCTTCACTTACCTGAAGGAGTCTCAAAGTAGCTTAAAATCCCTTCCTCTTCCCCTCCCCACAACAGACACCCTGTGAGGTAGGTGGGGCTGAGAAAGGTCTCTCGAGAACTGCCCTTGAGAGAATAGCTCTGAAGGAATTTATGACTGACCCAAGGTCACACCAGCAGCTGCATGTGGAAGAGTGGGGAATCAAACCCAGTTCTCCCAGATTAGAATCCACGCTCCTAACCACTACACCAAACTGGCTCTCAAGGTTGGCTTTTTCCCTTGACTATAGTTCCTGTACATATGAGGGCTTGTTTCAATGCCATGCAGGTTCCCCTCAAGCCCCAGGGACATGTGTTCCCTGCCTGTAAAGATCTTACATGGCTCTGTCCATTATTAGTAACTGAACATTAATTAGGACATGTAAGTCATTGCCATAAGAGAGCTACTTGACATTTCTGAACTCAACTCATTCCAGGTTTGGCTAGAATCTACGGATTTGCCTTAACAGCTTTTTAATGGTCTACTCTGTTTTGTGGATAGTTTTTATGCTGCTTAGATCTAATGGCTTGTGCTCTTTAACAGCTTGTGTTTGTACTGTGATTTTTAATCATAAGCCACCTAGGGCAGGACCCTGAAGAGGTGGCATAGAAATATTCTAAATAAATAAACAAACATGTTAATATTTATTTATTTGATTGATAACCTGTCCTCCCCTGTACAACAGGGCCAGGGTGGGTTACATCGTTTCCAGTATACAAATTTAAGTATGAAGTCCAGTTAAAACAAACACCTAAACAATTCAGCAAGAACTTACAGATGACATATAAGAATACAGCTTAATATCCTTTCCCGGTTGGGAGAGGAGTAAGGAGGAGCCAGGCTAGATGCAACCTGTTGTTGTCCTCAACCTTACACTTGGCAAAACATCTCTGTCTTGCAGACCCTGCAGAATTGCACTAAGGTCCTGCAGGGTCTTGTTGTCATTCGGAAGACAGTTCCACCAAGTAGGTGCCAGGTACAAAAAGGCCCTGGCTCTGGTTGAGGACAGCCAGATACTTTTCGGGCCAGGGATCACTAGTAAGTTCTTCTCTCCTGAGCAAAGTGCTCTTTGGGGGATATACCAGGAGAGGCAGTCCCATAGATACACTGGTCCCAGACCATGTAGGGCTTTGAAGTTTAATGCCAGCATCTTGAATCTGATCCAGTATTCAACCTGGAGCCAGTGCAGCTGGCGAAGCACCAGTTGAATCTGGTCTGTCAACTGAGTTCCTGTTAGAACCCGTGCCGCTGTATTCTGGACCAGCTGTAATTTCGGGGTCAGTCTCAAGGGTAGCCCTATGTAGAGCAAGTTACAGTAGTCTAACTCGGAGGTGACCATTGCATGGATCACTGTGGCTGGGTCGGGGCGAGACAGGAAGGGAGCCAGCTGTCTAATCTGGTGTAGCTGAAAAAACACCAGTCTCACAACATTAGTGATCTCGGTCTCCATCGATAAGGAGGCATCCAGAAACACACCCAAGCTCTTGATAGTCGGCACTGGTGTCAGAGGCACACCATCAAGAGCCAGGAGCTGACACTCTAAACCTGCATCCCCACTGAGTAGCCACAGAACCTCCCTCTTAGCTGGATTCAGTCTCAGTCAAATCTCAAGCATCCAACCACAGCCTCCAGTCCCTCAGCCAAAAGAGCTGCGGCAGTGTCTGGCTGGCTAGCCGGCCATCAACAGATTTATGAATGTTGGACTCTGCCCTGAGTCCCAACTATGGGAGAGGGCTGTTTAGAAATGTGAATTTATAAATAAATAAATAGGTGTCATCAGCATACATCAGCATACTGATGACAACCCAGTCTGAAACTCCGTACCAGTTGGGCAAGGGGCGCTCATAGATGTTAAAGAACATAAGAGCTGTGCAAAGCACCACTAGAACCAAGTAGGAATTTGAGCAGTAGCTCTACTAATTAGCATTAAAATGGAGTCTTTTCCTGCCTACTCTATACTGGAATTAATTCATTGGGACTGACCTGGGAAATCAGACTGAAACACCCCCCACACTGGTTTGAGTGATTCCATTTTTGATGTCTGATTTGTGCTCATTTATTTTCTTGAGTAAAGACTGTTAAGTTTGGCCACTGCAAATAGCAATATTGCTGGCACACGATATCACTTATCACATTACAGGTTGTGCAGGCAAATCAGCCCTTGATGGTACCGCTCAGGAACTTATTGGGTCCTGCGATATTGTTACTTGAGTAAAAGTGAGGACACATTTGGCACCAGGGTTTCTTGCAAAAGCTATTCCCTCATTTTACTCAATCATACAGCAGCTACTGATTTTACTTGATCTTACAGCACTGTTTGACATGGTCACCATGATCTATTGACCCACTGCCTCACCAACACTGGAGTCTGTGGGGTAGCCTTGCAATGCTTTACCTCATTCCTCCATGGTTGGGGACAGAGGGTGGCGGGGGAGAGATGGTGTTCCCAAGGCACCCGCCAGCATGCAGGGTTCCTCAGAGGGCACTCCTCTCCCCAATATTAGTTAACATCTATATACACCCCCTGCCCAGCTAGCACAGAGTTTTGGACTGGGGTGCCATCAGTACGCTGATGACAACAGCTATTCCTGTTGATGAGTGCCAACTGGACACAGTTCCCATGAACTTAGCCAAGGATTTGGAGCAATGCTCCCTCTAAGCTGTGGAGTCCTGTGAGCAAAAATTCCACTTGGTGAGCCACTGGCATTAAAGTTGTGATTTGGCTACTACATCAATTAGTTTGCTCTGGAGCCATCCTTCCTGATCTAAGACAAAAATGTGTGAGCCGGAGGCTAAAAAACTGTGAGCTAGCTCAAAGTAACTAAGCTTAAAGGGAACACTGGTTTGGAGGCCATGGTAGGGTGATTAAAGCAGAGCCAGTTGAAACAGAATTCTGGTAAAACAGAGGTTCTGTGGCTTGGGGGGGGGGAGCCATGGTTGAGTTGACCTTAAATGGAGTGCCCCTAAAACCAGCAATGACCGTCAGGAGTATGGGCATGACTCTGGACGCCTCTTTATCAATGGAGGCCCAGGTCACAAAGATTGCCAGGCTGGCATTTCTTCAACTGTGCCAAGTCAGGCAACTGGCTCCTTAGTACCTGGCTTGCCCTGACCTAGCCACAGTAATCCATGCAATGGTCACCTCTAGGATAGACTACTGTAACTCGCTCTATGTGGTCCTACCCTTGAGACTGACCTAGAAGCTCCAATGGATCCAGAATGCAGCCATGCAGGTCCTCATAGGGAACTCTTGGAGGGCACACATTTACCCTGTGCTGTGCAAGCTTCATTGGCTTCCAGTGGAGCACCAGATCTAGTTCAAGGTGCCAGTTTTGACCTTGAAAGCCCTTAGCGGTCAGGGACCCACATACCTCTGGGACCGCCTTTCCCAGTATGCCCCAAGAAGAGCATTACACTTGGGAAGTAAGAACCTCCTGGTGGTCCACCACCCAAGGGAGAACCAGCTGTCCTTAACCAGGGCCAGAGCTTTTTCAGCCTTGGCCCCTACCTGGTGGAACTCTCTGCTGGAGAACATCCATGCCCTGCAGGATTTGTTACCTTTCCACAGGGCATGTAAGGCAGATATGTTCTGCCAGGCATTTGGTTGAAGCCAGTGATGATACAGCATGCAGTCTGGCACTCTCGTACCCTCCATTCTCCTCAAGCCCCCCCCCCCCAAAGGATTGTGAAATCTGAACTTTCACCATCTTGGAATGACTTGAGTTTTGTTGGTATTTACTGTATATAAAATAAATCAACCCTGACTGTTCCCTGGAAGGCCAGATAATGAAACTGAAGCTCAAATACTTTGGCCACCAAATGAGAAGGGAGCACTCACTGGAGAAGACCCTGATGCTGGGAAAGATTGAAGGTCAAAGAAGACGGGGACGGCAAAGGATGAGATGGTTAGACAGTGTCATAAATGCAACGAACATGAAATTGAGCAAACTTCAGAGGACGGCGGAAGACCAGAAGGCCTGGCGTGATCTGGTCCATGGGGTCGCGAAGAGTCTGACTCGACTGTGCGACTGAACAACAACAACAACAACTGTATATTTTTGTTGTAAGCCACCTTGAGCCCTGCTTGCAGGGAAGGGCGGCCTAAAAATTTGATCATAAATAAATAAATGCATTTGTATCTCCATTGAATGGAAACTGGGGAGTACCAGTTTCCATATAGGAGCTCTCGGTAAGGAAAAACTGGCTTGTACCTGTGTGAGACGGGCATTATCTTCCAAGATCTACAGCGGTTAGAAGTAGCCTGAACCATGCTGAGTGAGACATGTACTCTTTTGGCTGCATTTTGTGGCATCGTACCCTGCTGAGGTCCCTGTCTTCCCTAGGCTCCACCCGCAACTCTCAAGACGTTTCCCAGCGGCTGGAGCTGGCAACCCTCCCCTCCCCCCCCCATCCCCTGCTGGTGGCCATGGATGACCTGGCAACCCTCTGGGTGAGCTCCTGCTTCCACAAAGCCTCTCCTGAGCAGAAGCCACCCTCCCTAAGAGATCAGGAGTAGAACTGATAATTAGTTACTTTATTGCAGAACAGCTAATTAAGAAAGCGTTGCTCTCATTCACCCTATATCTCTGTCTCATCTCTTTATCCCAAGGGTGCAGGGGCAATGTGAAGCTTAGCTATACCTGGGAGATTTTACAGGGAACGGAGGTAATTTAAACATTGGGGACTCTACAGATGCTACTGCAGGAGCTGATGCTAAGTATTCCATTGGGGGAATGTGAAAAGACTTACATCTCTATTCCTGAGCAAGAGGAAAAACCTGTGTGTGTGTGTGTGTTTCTGAATAGCTGTAAAAGCAGTGGCACTACAGGCGCAGGCAAATAGCGCTCTCAAGTGCTCCCATCTTCAATTCTATTAAATAAAACATTTAAACTTGCTTAAAAAGGCAAAACAGGGGCTTGCTGTAAACAGGGTTTACGTGTATCAGGATATGTGGCAGATGGATCTGTCTTGTGCCACTCACTTTGTGTCTCTGCATCTCATTCTCAGGCAACGGCTCAGACAGATCTGCTGAGCACATGAATGCTAAGGAAGTGGTTTCCCTAGTAACAATAACCGTGTAGCAGATTGCAGAACTTATTGCCCTTCCTTATGGGAGTTTGTTTGTTTGTTTCCACTGGGTCAGATAAAGTAGAAGCAACAAAACAAAACCTCAGCCAGCTGAAGGGCATTTCATATCAGCCTGCTTGTGGGGGGAGGGGAGAGGCCAGGACCCACAAAATGCCCACTGTGTGTGCTGACAATGCTGTTCGAGTTTACTTTTTAAATATCAACAACCTGTCATTGGATGAGGAGGTCAGGGTTGCCAGGCTTCAGGCAGTGGCTGGAGATCTCCTTGGATGCAGCCGATCTCCAGGCGACAGTGTTCAGTTCACCTGGAGAAAATGGCTGCTTTAGAAGGTGGACTGTATGGCATTATACTCCATTGAAGTCCCTCCCCTCCTTGAATTACACCCTCAGGCTCCACTCCAAAATCTCCAGGTATTTCCCAACCCGGAGCTGGCAACCCTAGCTACATTCCAGTTAACAACTGCACTTTCCCTTTCTCTCCCAGTTGCCTCTGCTTGCTCCACTATTGCTATCATCTCCTGAAACAGTGGTGTTTGTGGTTATAGCAGGACAGCATTGTTGGGGAGGGGACTGGTCATGCCATAGAGCTGGGTAAAACATGTGACTTCTTTTTCAGATGAAGTTTCATTGAGGTCTGGAAGGTGTGGGGGGAGCTCAGTGGCTCTTGGCAGCCCTGATGTGGAAGTGCTGTTGCCACAGGTAGTAGTGCTGTAGGAGAAGAAAGCAGCAGTGGAGAAGCCCTTTGGAGTGGCTCAGTGGCTCAGTGATACAGCATCCGTTTTGCTTGCAGAAGGTCCCAGATTCGATCCTCACCATCTCCAGTTAAAAAGAAATCACACAGTAGAGGTGATGGGAAAGATCTCTAGCTGGGTGCTGCCGCCCAACATAGTAGGCAAGAGTGACCTGGATAGACCAGTGGGCTGACTCAGCTTTGGGGTTGGTGCCCTTTACTTGGCACCCTGGAGAGCTGCCACCAGTCTGAGTAGACAGAAAGTATTGACTTTGATGGACCAAGGATCTGATTCATGTGGTCATGCGTTCAAATATCCTGCCTATTCAGTGGACTTGTCTGACCTGCTACTAAGCCTTGTTTAATGGAATGGGAAATTTAATATAACATTGATTTATAATATACTAGGAGTAAGGTCCGTTGTGGGAAGAAATACAATGAGCTCTAGAAGGAAGCTCCAGGTGAGTGTCCCAGCTATGGCTGGTGGGGCAGCAGAGGGAAGGGGAAAATAGAGGGAGGTAAGCCGTGTTTATTTCCTTCTGCTTAGCTATAAGGCAGGGCTGTCTCAAGTCATTTTGCTGCCCCAAGTGGGTAGTATAGGAGGACAGCCTCATGGTAACAGGTATGGTTCCCTCCACCCCGACTTATATTGATTTAGGGTTATGCAGTGGCAGCTAAGGTAGAAAAGCACCTCCCCCTATGCCATGTCTTCTGGGTTCCAAGGGTCTGGAAAGCGGTTCCATAGCCAGTTACAGGGTTGCCAACTCTGAGTTGGGAAATACCTGTAGATTTGAGGAGTAGAGCTTGGGGAGGGCAGGGTTTCGGGTGCGGAGGGACCTCAGCAGGGTATAATTCCATAGAGTCCACTGCCCAAAGCAGCAATTCTCTCCAGGAGAACTGATCTTGGAGATCTCCAGGTGCTGCCTGGAGGCTGGCAATACTAAGGGGAGGGCCAGACCTGTAGATTTGAGAGGTAGAGCCTTGGGAGGGCAGGGTTTGGGGTGCGGAGGGACTTCAGCAGGGTATAATGCCATAGAGTTCACTGCCCAAAGCAGCCATTGTAATAGCTCAGAAATTTTCTGTAGGGGAAATGATGTGCTGTGCCTGGGGAACACGGTGATTTCTGGGAGATCTCCAGGCCACACAGGGAGATTGGCAACTCCGGTGACTGTTTAAGGGAAGATTGGGATATGTATTTTGGCAACTCCAGTGACCTTTTAAGGAGAAATTGGGATATGTATTTTACCTCAGGACACATTCAATTACTCTCAACAGCAACAAAAAACTGTTTAGAATGTTAGAGGCAAAAGCCAATCAGGCCACATATGGATATGACCTCTGTGTTCTGACTGGCTATTGGGGGGAGAGGAACAACAAACTGTTTAGAATATTGGAGGTGGGACTCAGGCAATGCAGCCAGTGGATAGGGACAGCTTCTGAGTGACAGATCAGGGAGTCAACTGATTTGGGAGCATGTGAAATATTCAGCAGAGTCCAAAACCAAAACAGAATTATTATATATAGAGAGACGTGTGTCCTTTAGTTGGTAACAGAAGATTAGTAGTGCAATCAATCCTAAGAAGATTTCTTTCCTTCAATGATCACAATGCCAGCTGTGTATTGCAAAGCATTGTAGGGAGACTTGCAGATTTTATCACTGTGTACACCTTTATATGGAAACTGGTTGTATTCATGGGGACCATTTCTGTTCCCCTGTTTGACTAACAATAGTATATGAAACTGGTCTTGAGATCCCAAGAAGAGCTTGGAAAGATCTGGCCTGCTGCGTGATTACCAGTTGTCACAGAAAAAAGGCCAAGTAGACAAACCAGGCCAATTCATTCTAAACTGGCTCTTTCGATGATCCTTTGTCAATACATTATTAGATGGCTGACAAATTGTTTTCTTAGCATAGGCAAGCCGTAGTTCTGAGCCCATGAATAAAGCTCTCTCTCTCTCTCTCTCTCTCTCTCTCTCTCTCTCTGGTAAGGAATTCTTATATGAATTTTGAATCAATCAATTTTTCTAGTTTTCCCAGCCAACCAAAGGACTATGAACAGCTTCTATTCTAGTGAAAAGACTCCTTCATCTGCTTGTATCATACTTCAGGATGGAGAGTGTATTCTCTGCTCCTTTGCCCTCTTTGCTTTTAATGCCAGGTTCCTTTCTCCAGCTATCCATAGTAAACACCAATTCCATTTCCATCCCATTATTTTTCTAATCAAGGGTTTGTCATGCAAAAGAAGATCTGAGGTGACTGTGTTTTCCATTATGCAAAGTATTCAGCGATGATAATGGCTTTAGGACTGTTTCAGAAAGAAGGGAGACCATGCAATGAAATAGCAGCCGAGCCCTTCATATTCCCCCCCCACTTAAAATTCAGGCCACTGAGATCACCCTAATTTGCCACACACATTTTCTCCAGTATCCCCAATCTGTTCTTATTGTCAATAAAAAGAATTGGCAGTTTCCATTGAATAGGCCTTTCTAAAGTGCTTATCAAAAAAGAAAGGGGGAAGAAAGGGGTTGTAAAACGTCCTCGTATTTAGTACCACTCTCGGCTTCCCTTTGCTTGCACAACTAAACTCGCATTTAGTAAAATCTACAGTCAATGAAATTTACCTTTTGAGTCAAAGTTGTTTCTGTTCAGAACAAAGTAAAAAATACGCCAGTAGAGAAAACCTGACATTTCTTAGAAATTCTTTCGTCTGTCTTATGCCAAATCCCATAGGGACAGGGCTCTAAAGGAAGGGAGTTTATTTTCCATGTCCTTTGAACACAGGGCTTTCATTTTTTTTTTCTAGGGCAAGATGTTTTCTCAGACAATCTCAATAATTGTATTTTTCCCTATTAATATATTAGCTGGAAATCTTTAGGATTTTGTACACAGAATATACTGATGAATTTGCTTACTTTTCGTGATTTTATGTTTTTGTTTTTTTAAAAAATATTCAACCAAAGGCATTTGAATGAGGAAAAAAACTACCACCATAAAGCTGGGTTCTCTATATTTCTCTTCCATTTTGTTTTTGTTTGTTTGTGTTCACCCTAATTTCCCAGAAGCTGCAAAATTTCTCACCCTGGCTGTGTGCACAGATGTCTGTCATTGAGGGGAAAGTGTAATGTCAACCACGATGTACCCATAGTGACTTATCAACTGTTATATTTTTTTATCCCACAAAGAAGCTCAGGACAGCATACGTGGTTCTTCCCATGTCATTTTACCCTCATAACATTCTGGAGTTGCCAGTAGGAAACAGGGGTTGGAGTCAAGACCCATCATGGAGGGAGCTACTGAGTCACTATCTGTTTTTGTACATGAGAAAAACATGCTTCGGCTGACCCAGAATGCAGTGACTTCACTGAGCCTGAGTTAAGTTGAATTTAAATAACTGTGGGCCACAGGATCACACGATCATTCATTCAATTTGATTTCTGTGTGTTTTGAATAAAAGTTTTTAAAAAATTGTCTCAGCCTTTTGCATAGTAGCCTTTTTTCTTTCAGACAAAGGAAATTATTTTTTTAAAAATAGAAAAGTCTACTGTGAACTGTTCTCCCCCTCTTTTCACATGGTTAAAAGTTTAGCAGGTTTTGTGCAAGAGCACTCAGAAAGCCAACTGGAAAGGGGGGGGGGGGTTCTATGTGTAAGAATTTAAGTGACATCCCAATCACAACACTGTAAAGGACACATTGTGAAGTTTTACTATTTTTATTATACCGTACTGAACTACATTCCTTATTCTTATCTTGCTTTCAAAAATAACCCTTTTCTAAGAAGGCAGGAGCCAGTGCGGTGTAGTGGTTAAGAGTGCTGGAATAGGTCCCTGACCTGGATAGCCCAGGCAAGCTCTATCTTGTCAGATCTTGGAAGTCAAGCTGAGCCGACCCTGGCATGTATTTGGATGGGAGACCTCCGAAGAATACCAGGGCCAGGAGGCAGAGGCAGGCTATCAAGCCATTTCTCTGAATGTCCTCCATACCCCAGTAGGAGTCACCAGAGGTCACCATGACTTAACAGGCATGCACACACACAAACACAAAATGGAAAAATAAACAAAAGTGTTGGACTAGGATCTAGGAGATCCAAGTTTATAGCCCCACTGTGGAAGTTCACTGGGTGACCTTGGGGCCAGTCATTCTCTTTCAGCCTAACCTACCTCACAGCGTGGTGGTTGTAAGGATAACATGGGGGGAGGAAAACCCGTGTTTCATGCAGTTTTGGATCCCCATTGGGAAGAAAAGCAAAAGATACAAACAAGGGACCTGTGATGACCCAAGAAAGAGGAGAAATCTCCTTCCCTCTGACACTTGCCCCTCCTCAAACTGCCTTTCTTTCTCCCCTTTCTTTTCTCACCCTTCCCCTGTCCTCCCCATTCCTTCAT